>NC_051412.1:4435124-4435620 GCF_015228065.2 Penaeus monodon
ATCACTAGATTCTATAGTCCAGATTCAAAAAACGCAAATTATATTTGCCGAAATTCATAGTAAAAAGTAGCATACACACGCACATAGACATTTTTTGTTCATAATTTTTCCTTTAATAGTATTTAATTGAAGTGTATGTTCTATAATAGCTACCATTGCCTTTATTTTATCTGTGATTCATTGTTATTTCAGCAATTCAATGCATTTTGTATATCTGTTTCCCTTCCATTGTTCTGCCGAGGTCATTGTTGGATCACAACCCTTCACATTCAGTTTTGGCAACAATGGAAGTTCTACTCTCTCTCTTTGTGTATTGCTAAACGCGGTTTTGCTTTTTGAGTTCGCGATTCAATCCATTTCTATCAGCTGAAGTTACCCTCCATTCCTCTTTGATTAATAACACCGTCTTTCCATGGCGAAGGAAACCATGATTCCCTTATACAAACTTTACTCGTCTTGTGATTTCCAAAACTAACACTGATGTTCGTTACACTAT
>NC_051412.1:4437723-4438011 GCF_015228065.2 Penaeus monodon
ATGCAATATATATGTTATATATATAGGATATGTGACTATGATTCCATATAAACGCATTCCCACGGGCAAGCACAAACTCGCTTGCAGATATATTAATATATTTGAAAATACATTGCACATCTGTAAGCTATCTCACATTTTCGATAAATCAGTCGTGTCGTTCTCTCTTCTGAGTGGTGACGTCCAGCCGACGCTCATAGCGACGTCACTGCTAACTTTATTGATTTGACTTGAATGACATTAAGATTCAATTTGTACTGAAGTACAGTATTCTTACTGGTTAAGTAT
>NC_051412.1:4438462-4438544 GCF_015228065.2 Penaeus monodon
CGTAGGGGCAATTATAATCATCCCACACTTTTGTAAGTTTGATATATCCTTACCATATGTCTAATGAGATAACACACCATTT
>NC_051412.1:4438657-4438889 GCF_015228065.2 Penaeus monodon
TGCGATAAGCTGTGGGAGGGGGAGGGAAGTCATCGGAGCTGGTGGGGAAAATACGTACTTTTATGGATGAAGACCGTCGAGTGTCAACAGAGACAATAAGTGAACAGTTTGAAGTCACGTGGGAAATGTGCGCAAAATTATTCATGATGAAATGAACATACGAAAGATTTGCACGGAGTTTGTCCCAAGGGTGCTTAGTGACGAACAGAAGGAATGACGTGTTTGCGATAGC
>NC_051412.1:4439442-4439568 GCF_015228065.2 Penaeus monodon
CAGAAGTTGTTGGAAAGATACAACAAATGCATTGCAGCCTGAGGGGAGTACTTTGAAGGGGGCTAGAGTTTCGTGCTTGTCCGAGAAAATAAGTCTCAAAAAATATTGAAGGCACCTCGTATGTGC
>NC_051412.1:4440021-4440261 GCF_015228065.2 Penaeus monodon
CACAGCACAAAGTAGATGGAAGAGCCTTGTGACGTTCGTTATCATTCTCTTTCTTTCTGACTTGTTGTTATATATATAACAACGAGTGAGAAAGAGAGAATGATAACGACCGTCACAAGACCCTTCCATCTCCTTGGGCCGTGACACAGTTCCCGGGAGCCCTGTAGCCTTTCCCGTGACTCCCTAACCTAGTTAGAGGCAACCGTGACGTATTCGCACTCCTTTACGTTATCCTGCCCC
>NC_051412.1:4442013-4442378 GCF_015228065.2 Penaeus monodon
TTCTCGTGTTTGTGCGTGCTCTGTCTCTGTCTTTACGACTATTTTACGGTTTATGTGAAACTTGCTTAACCCTTACGATCAAGCGATCTCCCACCACACTGCCAAAACATTTCCAGCTCCTGCCGTAACTTAAAAGAGTGACTAACTATATCCCTATCCCTTTGCCTCCAGATCCACTATTGAAACAAACTTTGGAAAACAAAAGTAATCTCTCTGAATTAAATTCCTTTAGTCCTCAGCCAACAACAGTCCGCAACACTAATTCCTTCCCTTAATAAAACAAAGTTGAAAGTCACAGAAAATAGCACACGGGCACGCTAAAACGTTCTTTTTATTTCCCGACATATTCGAGAGACGTAAAATGT
>NC_051412.1:4442420-4442834 GCF_015228065.2 Penaeus monodon
GGCAAAATACCAATCAATGTCCAGAGAAAACGAACACAGGTACAAGAGAACGTGCATTTGGTACTTTGACTCAATTACTAAAACATTAAAAGCAATATTCCCAAAGCATTGACTTTTTCTTCGTTCCATTTCCCAATTTTGAAAAAATACAATTCAGTCTTTTATATAACTTCCTCTATCTATATCGATTCCTAGCTCTTCCTTTCCCTTGGTTAGTCGTTCTCTGCTCCATCTCTTTTCTGTGCCTCTTTGCCTTTTTTTATTTCCTTTCCTGTCAAGTGAATTTCTCTCTTTTCCATTTTTTTATCTCTACCTTCTGCCCCCCGTTTGTCAGTTTGTGTATTCGTTAGCCTCCTCTATCTACCTCTATGGCTTCTACAGTTTCTAACCAATAAAGAATTTACAAAAGCTACG
>NC_051412.1:4442973-4443311 GCF_015228065.2 Penaeus monodon
ATCCCTCATTGCGAAACAGCCAAATCTTTCATCCATCTACAAGTCAAGCAAGTGTTCTAGCCAAGCAAGTGTTCTTGACTTCATATTTACTCAACCATTTCTTTAATGAAATTACAATATGCAGATAAGCTTTGGTTTAATTACATTAGCTTTGCAAGCCTAGGATCGAGGCAATAACGGTGGCAAGTTGTGTGACCATTAATTATCCTGAACCGGCTGGAAAATCAGTCTCTGGCGAGCATAAGCTTCCGCAGAAGGACCTGATTAATGGACTCGCGTTTCGCCCACTTACTTTCACCTTCAAATGCTTCTGTGAGGGTTGGTCGGGGCGCGCTAAG
>NC_051412.1:4443923-4444106 GCF_015228065.2 Penaeus monodon
CAGAATTATTCAATAATTCCTTGTCTTTTGAAAATATTAAAATGTCCCTTTTTCTTCATAAACTGCTTTACAAACACTTTTTGATTTTTTTCTTTTTTGCACATGAGACATGTGTCTGTTTTTTTTCTTTACTGAAGAAAAGTTAAATAGTTTGTTTCGCTTGTTTCCACTGCAATCACCTTG
>NC_051412.1:4445985-4446058 GCF_015228065.2 Penaeus monodon
AGGTTTGGAGTTTTATATTTATTTCTCATGATTTCACACATGAGCGTATGAATGTCGAGAGTTCATAAGATTA
>NC_051412.1:4446274-4446681 GCF_015228065.2 Penaeus monodon
TATAGACACAAACTCAGTAGATCTAAGTCTGAGTCCAGCAAGAAATATGAACGAGCAGAGAGGAATAAACATCCCGATTAATTTAATATAACACTGCGAAAGAGATTACAACGCCTAACCACGTCTCTGGTGTTGAGATCGATCTACATATACAACGCAACACTTGGAAGGAGTGGTAGTGAGCGCCAGGGTCAAAGATATCTCGAAGAATATATGACTCTGCGTGATATATGGTAGTACGCTGTGCCGGAAGCTGGGGAATGGAATGCGTAGATTTTACGTGGCGTGATGGAGGACTTTTATGTAGCATGAATATAGGAAAGTTTTCGGGTAGGAGGGATGTTTGGAAGAGATGGGGGACGGAGATGAGAAAAGCCAAGGCGGGCTGGGGTCATGTGGGTCAGAGG
>NC_051412.1:4447872-4448035 GCF_015228065.2 Penaeus monodon
ACAGGGCACAAGCACAATAGATTGACGAATATTCTCTTCGAAAAAAAAAAAAAAAATGGCTCAGGACAACTTTGTCAGTCAAAATTTCATTTCATTCAAAATTAGGTTCGTAATAGAAGTTGAGAGTACAATTAGAAGAAATTTTGCGAATTTTCTCGAAATA
>NC_051412.1:4449783-4450194 GCF_015228065.2 Penaeus monodon
GTGAGCAGCATGATGATAGCTATATTTTCTTCTGGCCATCTATTCGTGTTTCTAGAGTTTCACGGGATAAATATCGTACAAAACTTTTACATATGGACAACCAAAATATTGGCTAAGCCCCGATTAGTATGAGAAAATGTCATTAACTTTGATAAACTCTTAAAACTTCTACTATATACACGACAATAATATTACAATTTCCCTTCCTTCTTTTAACTTTAGAATTTTAATCATTTACTAAATACAATCTTATCACTGAAATCCATTAGAGGCAACCCATGGCAAAGTGACTTCAGTGAGGACTGCAATGAATGTATTTTGTGATTCCCTGTATTCGCCCCTTCTACGCCCACGAGTGCTGATGTGCATGGCATGCTTTTCTTTACCGTGTTACTGTTCGTTAAGTTTGCG
>NC_051412.1:4450400-4450571 GCF_015228065.2 Penaeus monodon
ATAAGAAATGTAAAGTAGTGTTAATATATTTCGGCTTATATATAAAAACCAAAGAAGAGCAGCCTGGTGATATTAACGGAATCCAGAATATGCAGATAAGTATCACGTTCGTCAATAGATTTAGATGTAAACAGCAAAAGTAATAAATCTTATTCTTAATACTATTGCTGC
>NC_051412.1:4450610-4451015 GCF_015228065.2 Penaeus monodon
GTTGACATCACTTGGAAAGGTTCTTAATTGCCTCATAATTTTATTAATGTTTAAGAAGATTCATTTCGATTTCACTTTTTTTTCTCATCCGTATTTTAATGACTATCATGTCCACGCTACGTCCAAAAGGGAACTCTACGTGGTTTCAAAACATCACGATTTGTATTCTGCTCCTCTTGTGGCAGTTTTTCATTTTATTTGGTTACATGTTTAAGCACAGTTTGCAAATTAGTCTAAAATGGCACGTGCCTTCAAGTTGGCTGATATTTAGTTCATTAATTAAGTTTTTATTTCATGTAGTTTGTGTCTGTTCGTTTTGTTTGTCGTTTACTGTGTCTCTTAATATAAAAAGTGCAATTGTTAACGAGCAGATTTACAGATTATGTTATAATCGCCATTTTTTTC
>NC_051412.1:4451481-4451862 GCF_015228065.2 Penaeus monodon
TCCCAAGTGTTTGTACACCGAAAGAAGGGAGGAGGGAGAAGGGTGATCACACAAGCATTTCCACCTGCAACTCCATGCAACAAAATGACAAGTCGCGTTAATATTGAACCCAACAGGAAGTAGAGACAAAGCTGCCAATTGTCCCTATGTGTGTCAGGGTTTAGCTACTCTGAATGCAGTGTCTCTGAGGAACAGACTTCTGTGATGCTATTGTCCCGCGGTGCTGAGCCAAGTGAATTAAGCTTGAAGATCTGTGGGAGGTTTCTGAAGGTATTGTTAGGGCATCTTCAGGCATCAGATGTTGTCAGTTGCCAATTGTTCGTTGGAAGTTTATGAGCATTACTAAGTCATAGGAAATTCCGTAATTAGTGGTTTTGTATG
>NC_051412.1:4452044-4452315 GCF_015228065.2 Penaeus monodon
AGATTTCCCATGTAGATTTGCTTTAATGCACAGGATAATGAAATATTTACTTCGCCATGTTTAATGGCTATGAAAATCTAGAAAGGTTCTGTAGTTTAGGTTATATCCTTGAGTATTTTATACATTTAATGAATTCTTTCAAATCATATATGAAGATGACTATCCGATCCATCTTCCGATATATTCATACAATCAAGCAAGCATGCATCATCTATTACTCTCAGATTACTTAGACGATACCAGATATACAGTCCCCCTCTCCCCACCCCTC
>NC_051412.1:4452341-4452565 GCF_015228065.2 Penaeus monodon
GGCTGCCAGGAAACACCGAATGTAGAGGAACTGATAAAAACAATTAACACGAGCGCATGTGCCATACCCTTGCTAAATCAGTGAACACCTCCGATTATATCCCAGTACAGATGCCCCTTTAACAGGTGCGAGGGTTGCAAGGGCAGAGTGAGACCGATTCCGCGAGAAGCAGAGTACGAACCACGAACCCAGCATCCATTTTAATGAAAACCCGGTTTTGCTTC
>NC_051412.1:4452924-4453809 GCF_015228065.2 Penaeus monodon
CCGTACACCTTACCTTCTGTTCCCTATTCAAACTTTGACATCAGTTCATTACACAGATTAGAATGTTCTTGATCTCTCAGTGTGGGATGAAAATAATGGTTTATTACATACATTAAACATCGCTTACTACGTCAAATAGTGATCAGCAGACTTTACTCTTTACTGGGTAAATTAAGAGGAATAATTAACTAAGTAGAAATAAGAAAAGCAAAGACAGTCATCATCAAGTTTTATGATGGAAAATCAAAAGTAAATTTGTGAAGAAAAGGTAAATTCTGAGACAAGGTTTCGCTAAAATGTGCATGATCTCCCATGTTATTACCTGAAAGTTCATTGTACTTGAATCACTTTGGCGGAAATTTAATTAAGATCTTTCTTAAATCGAGGCCCAACCACATTATGTAAATTTATTTCCTTTACTAAACTCAAGACGTGTGTTCATGACCCTGCTATTTGGAGTACAAGGCTATTATCAACGACACATATTAGCGTAGAAGCTGACTGCATCAAATCACTCTGCAAATAAGTCTTTGACCAAATACCCAGGGTTTGCACAGAATCGGTCTGGGGAGGCAATCAGCGCAGAGTGATTGAGGAGAACAGTTGACAATCTACTCCCAAGGGTACTGGCTAATTCCGCAGAATGGAGGGGCGTTGCGAAATACTTTCCTAAATGACTGCGGACTAGGTAGTAATGGAGACTGGTTAGGTCGCAGATAAAGAGATCTGCTTGCCCAGATGGAACCTGTATCTGTAGTCATTTATTTGAGAATTAAATTATATTCTATTGCAAATATTAAGGAAATAAGGCAAGACCGTGTTTTATATATATGCCTTTTCATTTATATGCTGAGTTTCGTTTCATGATTACAATAGTTTTTGTAG
>NC_051412.1:4454081-4454344 GCF_015228065.2 Penaeus monodon
GCAAACGGTTTTAACTATCTTTTAGAAAGTTGCCTTCCTGGTGAGCGCCGACCCAATCATATTATCCCATACTGCTCTTCCCTACCCACTTGCACCTTGATATTAAGGTCACAAAGCCAGTCGTTCACACTCACATATATTGACACACACAATCAAGTAGAAATCATTCACGGCAACTTGTCCTCTGGCCGTTCGCTTCAGCTGTCCTCTACAATGGTGCTCTGTCTTCATCTTAACAAAACTAGCATGGGATATATATGCGC
>NC_051412.1:4454771-4454962 GCF_015228065.2 Penaeus monodon
TTCAAACAGCTTATATAAAGTTAAAATACATATTGTGGTAGATATTAAATTCGTCAGGTTCTCTCAAAGAGCCAACGAGAGCAGTATCAGCCTAAGAACTTTAAGTTTCTTCCTACTCTGCTAACAAGATCTCACCCTCCGTTATTTGGTATGAAGCTTTAAAACCAGCCAGTAAAGATTATTATGTCGAT
>NC_051412.1:4455306-4456053 GCF_015228065.2 Penaeus monodon
GAGGTCTAATTATTGTCAGATCTTGTATTCTGTGTTTCAGGGCATTAACTTAGGAGAGGTGATGAGAGAAAGTTGAAAGACATTTTTTAATAAGTAATTCCCTTCTCGTATCTTTCCTATGAAGGCTTGTTACAATATCTGTCAGTTTATCCTACTTTTTTTCTGCTAATTATATAAAAACTGCAATACTATATTTTTGGTAAGATCTGTACTGACACTTAGTTGCTATGAACGAAATTAGTAAATGGTCTGGTGTTCAACAGACTCGATATGAAAAGGATGAACATCCATGAATGTTAGAAAAGCGAATTAGTTAGCGATCTGGTGTTCAACAGACACGGTATGAACAAGATGAACATCTACCTATCTACGCAAATCAGAGAAGCGAAATGGACACGAACTAAACTTAGTGAACGGATGGCTTATGTGAACAAGACAGAACATGTTGGATGATTAACCTAACCGAGCACAAATCTAAAACAGATGAGTAAGTAACTGAAATGAAAAGTGAACAGGGATTTGAGA
Organism: Penaeus monodon; assembly: GCF_015228065.2. NCBI lineage: Eukaryota > Metazoa > Arthropoda > Malacostraca > Decapoda > Penaeidae > Penaeus > Penaeus monodon. The sequence continues at coordinate 4,455,832 of NC_051412.1, forward strand.
TTGGAATGGAAAAGCTAGGTAAGGACGGGACGAGGACCCTCACTTAATGATTTCTGTTGCAGGAGGACTCTTTCCTTGCAATACGAAAGGTGAGAGGTGAGAGAGCTTATAGGAAGTCGCTCTTTGTTCCCCTTTCGTACGAGGAGATAAGGAATGCCAAGGAGGTTGTTCAAGACGAAGGGAAATTAGAAGCATTTGTTTGGCATTCTGAAGATGTTTCAG
>NC_051412.1:4457031-4457271 GCF_015228065.2 Penaeus monodon
AACAAGTATTTTCAGTCAAGGTAGATAAAGATCAATATTTATCACAGTGAGGCTAATGTACATACAAATCAACGTCCTAACCCCATAAGTGTTTTAATTAAGGTATCAGCAAAGAAACATGTTAATGAAGTTTGTGTCCAGCCCAACTGTAGATTAGTTTAGAAAAAAAATGCTGACAAACTCTTAGTGAAGACGCTTGTTTAAACACACAGAAGAATACAATTAGTAGTTTGAAATGAA
>NC_051412.1:4457296-4457368 GCF_015228065.2 Penaeus monodon
GATCACGAAGCCTGCCTGAGCACCCACAACATAAAACAATATAAAAAAAGATTCTGACAAGTATTTATGGAC
>NC_051412.1:4457480-4457581 GCF_015228065.2 Penaeus monodon
CTTGCTTCTATGAAAATAGATGTCAATACTGGAGGTACAGATTCTCAAGAAGTGTTTTCTTACGAGACTTATACATTGGGAAAGTTAATGGTTACTCTAAG
>NC_051412.1:4458272-4458419 GCF_015228065.2 Penaeus monodon
ACTCTCTCTCGGAAGCGCTACAGGGAATCTGCCATTCTTCAGTTGTTGTCGGATTTATGATAAAAATGCCTACAGGACTTAGCTGCAGGTGGTTCAGGGTGGGTGTACATAACCACGGAACTAATATTGGGATTGGAATTGGCCGCG
>NC_051412.1:4458576-4458937 GCF_015228065.2 Penaeus monodon
TCAGTGGGTGTGATGTAACTTGCATGCCCGCTTGTGGAGCGGATAACCTAGCGGCTGCGAAGTGACGGCACATTCGCACCGAGAGGGCGAGGCAGAGTGCGATCGAGGCGGTAGTCTCACGCGGGTGCACAGGGAGTGCGCCCGCTTCGTTAGTAGAAGGACCAAGGTAGCATCACAGGGTCCTCCACATCAGTTATTCCTCCTCTAGAACTTCAGTCATCAGTGGGAACCAGGCCAATGGGATCACGGCAGCTACTCCAGGATATAAGACAGGGCCTGGCGTAGCACACACTAGAAACGGATGCAATGGTTGAGTTGACGTACGGTAGTGTCCAAAAGGATCTTTATCATACATACATAC
>NC_051412.1:4462635-4464583 GCF_015228065.2 Penaeus monodon
TTTTAGTATTATTTTTTCATGGAGCGGGGGTCGAAAATCAAGGAAATTATCATTAGTGTCATTCACATTTTCACATATGAGTTTCGCTTTATAATAGGTATCTGTAACCGCTGTATTAATACACAAGGCATTACTATTTTCCAATCGTCTATGTGCCATAAAGATCGGTAACACTCATCGAGGGAAAGATTATGCCCTCTAAGACAACAAAATTGTATATAGTAAGTTTTATAGCACCGTATTCTACGTAGATGTCCCAACCGGTAGCTTACTAAATCTTCTCATAAAAAAGTTTACGCAATATGTTCTAACACGCCAGCTACCTTGCTCTTGCTCTCATTTCCCCGCTCCTGTTAGTTGCCAGTGTTCACGCGTCCATTAGTAATCGCTTTCAAATTTTATTCCGTAATATGAAGATTAATTAAATATATGTTTTGATAACGATCTTGTTTTTTTCAACCACTGCATTATTTTATAAAATGCATTGATTTTATAATACACTCGTCATAGTTAATGTTAATACTACTATGATTTTATGTTATAGTATTTGTTTTGTAAATCTCATTCTCCTCAGACCGTTAACATTATCGTTATTATTTGACATTATGGATCATTAAGATTAACAAAGTTAAATTATTATTTTTTTAATTACTGTTCTTGTGACTGTAGATGTTATCATCAGTAATGACCAGCTATTAATTAGTAACTTTTCTAGTTACTCTTCAAAACTTTAAATCTTATTTTCCTTAGTTGTACCACCTATCAAGTAACACACATGGATACCATTGTTTCGCTTTGAAGCGAGAGCTAATAGTGCATAAGACCTAATAAAGTTTTCCCCTCCCTTCCATTAATTAGCGAGTTTCGCTGTAAGGGATTCAGATTTTACAGACCGATAGACATCTAGATTCTCCGAAGACTCTTTTCTGCCAATTTGTCGTTATAATGTTATTTCTGTATCTAAATAATCATAATCAATTTTAAAAATGATTTTCATCGTATGATCATCAAATTCATAAAGACTAAATCTGTAATTCCTTAATCACAGGAACATTTTAACAGCGTTCGATTACTTGTTATACGGAAGAATCTCGAAGTTTCCCCTAGGCTTAACCACACCTGCTTTTTCATGATATTACACATCATTAAATTATCTAATTAGAATATTCATCTCTAGGGTTTTCATATTTCAAACTATGTGTCCGTGTGTGTCAACAGTTCGCAGCAGCTGAGTGTCCAAGTTTCTGCATACGAGAGCCTGTATTTGGAACTAAACAAATACAGTTGAATATAGTGAATATAGTGAATAGCTCTAATATAGTATGCATGAGACCTTTATGTTATACCACGTGTGATGCTCTCCTATATTATGTTTTGCATATATCTAGACCATTCATCTGACACGAATATCATATCATATTTTGACAACGATTGATGAGAAAAGATAAAATGTAACAGACGCATATCCAGGAAAATCCACAGAATAAACAGCTTCCCCCTACTTTAATGCGATTCCGGATCCTGAATATGGACACATTATTCCGACTCGACAAGCAATATACCGCATGGATAACCAAATAAAACGAGACGAACAGTAAATTATTGACTGTTGCACGACCGACATTTTGTTAGAGAGCATTCCTGAAATTTACATATTCAGTGGCACAGCCTGCACAATTCTGCATCTATATTTTATTTCACTGATACGGTTGCAACGCATTTACAATATCAAGAGGAGAGAAAGTAACTTTAATATAATCAGTAAACAAACAAGTATAGGAAATGAAAGCCTGTAGCACTTAATGCTATGAAGTGTAAAAAGGCTTTTATCCACTACGTTAACATTATCATTATTTCGTAATATGAATAACGCCGAAGTCTCTACGTCGTACCCGGTATATTATTGTTGGCTTTATCTCAGGTATTCAAAAAAAGATTTGTTTTCTGA
>NC_051412.1:4466287-4466721 GCF_015228065.2 Penaeus monodon
CCGAGAGAGACGGGGATCTTTCTCTGGCCTTGAAAATAGTTTCGGGCCGTTATTCTGCAGCTTTACGCCGCGCTGCCAAACATTCCGGGGGCAGAACGAGGCGAATTATGAGCCAGGGCCATCAGCAAGAACATGTGGGATGGCCGATTATCCACAACTCTCCGTGTTATGTTCCTTTTCAATTCACGGGAACAACAGATGGCCGGGCATAATTTCCATTTTTTTTCTAGTCAAAGATCTGATTTAATGATGCGATAGGATAGGGTACAAAAAAGGTAATTGCTATTATCTCAACGCAGATTTACCTTGTGCAATATTTTCGTTCAGTGGGCCACTGCCAGCCACGAGTATTTATGTGATTTTAAATTTGGGGAAATTTTGAACAGACGCATATGTCGTTTTCAGGTCGAGGAGGCATGTTTAGTGTTGGCATT
>NC_051412.1:4466940-4467214 GCF_015228065.2 Penaeus monodon
TGCAAAGAGTGCTCTGGGAACGCGGACCCCAATCTGGACTCCGGGGTTGTATAATACCAAATTTCTACAGATTTTTCTTCTTTTGGGTGATAATGAACTGAAAAACATGAAACGGAACGTTCAGAAAAACCCTTGGTAACAGTAGTAGTATAAATAATATGCTACATTTATATTTTTATTAATGTTCTCCTGTAAATTTGATCTGAAAAGATGTTTTCCTACTAACATGGATTGTTTTAGTACTAAATATTTACGATTCACATGCAATGGTCAA
>NC_051412.1:4467601-4468136 GCF_015228065.2 Penaeus monodon
CTAAGAAGTATACGATCACCTAATTGACATCCCCGATTCCTTGATTTACGAAATGGCAAGTTTCAGTTAACTGGAGAATTAGTCTTGATCATGTTATTTGAGCAATTAAAGAGAAACATTGGATAAACCGTGTGATGAATTGAAGGCTGCGATTCCTAACTAGGGATGTGCCAGAACTCATTTTTTATTAGTGTGTTTGCTTGTCTTTGACGTATTTATTTCCTTATTTGACTGCCTGCTAATCCGTATACATATCTGTGTATTGCTCAGTACGTGTGCGGGTTCAATATACAGTTAATATGTCTTGCTTAGTTCTATCTATTTTTAGCAGAAAGGTAAATGCATAATTTTAATAACTGTGCAGGATATATAACTTATCATTTTCAAGTAACGGGTACAGGCCTTGGTTTTCCTGCCACTTCACCCCCTTTTCCTCGTTCATGGACTCCTCTGGTAATCTGGAGTAGAAGCGTATTCCATTATCCTATCTGAATATGTTTAAGATTAGAATCTGTGGCCAATCCAGCTCTCACTG
>NC_051412.1:4469732-4469883 GCF_015228065.2 Penaeus monodon
TGTAATTGTTGTGTTTTTATTATTACTGTATAGTTTTTTCTGCAGATATTTTACCATTTAGATATCAATGCATTATGGATGTACCATACAAACTGCTCTATGGGTATCATATTTCAACTTTCCTTGAGATTTCTCGTAATGTCTATATTTG
>NC_051412.1:4470600-4470721 GCF_015228065.2 Penaeus monodon
TTTTTTCTTTTCATATTCACGTGAGAGAACGTGTCTAAAAAGAGAAAAGAAAAAACCTCGCCTCAAGACCAGCTGATAGCCACGAAAATGGGAAAATGTTTCCGGGAAAAATGAGGCGTGA
>NC_051412.1:4470756-4470873 GCF_015228065.2 Penaeus monodon
AGCAGGACGCCATGATTAGGCGCTCCTCAAAGTTCGTGTTGGGGAAAAGGGCAAAGCGTACGCCTCCAAATCTTTGTATTTTTGTGACAATAAAAAAAAGTGCGAGATAAAAAAGTA
>NC_051412.1:4471622-4471901 GCF_015228065.2 Penaeus monodon
AAAAAAAATAAAAGCTTGAACGTCAATGGATATTGAAGATATTCACGAGAGGCTGCGTTTCTTTTTAACCTTGAAAAAATAAAAATAGTTGCATCATACGAAGAGGTTACGCAATGTCAACTTAATGCTCAGAGCACAGCTGCTTCGTGCCAGTTTCTTTATTATCCTCAGGCAGAGAAGGCCACTTGGGTGAAGGGCGTCTTGAAAGCTAGGAAAAGGAAACATTTGGCTTAGCAAATGGTTTATTCATATATATTGTGTATATATACACTATAAATA
>NC_051412.1:4472115-4472725 GCF_015228065.2 Penaeus monodon
AGAGAGAGAGAGTTTGTGTGTTTGTTTGTTCAACAAAGAACTATAAGCAACTACAGTTATTATAATCGACAATATAAAATATCATTTTCTTTCAAGGTCATATTAACAATATACTGGTAACGTAATTATTGCGAAAGTTTTTACTTTCACTTCTACAGTGAATGGATCGGATTAAGAAAGTCGGAAAAATACAAAAAATCTGTCCATTAATGTTAACTATGGTAAGTGCAGCGAATCCTCCCCCTCCCCCTCCCCCCAATAAAAAAACGATTAAGCAACCCTTTGATCCACATTTAATGAGGATTTTAACTCATTATAAAATCAGTTTTAAGTACGCTATCCTATCATGTTCCGATTAAATTATTACCATTTGAATATCTATATAAATACTTAAAAGGAAGTAAGCCACGACCATCATATATTTCGTGTTAGATAAAGGAAGCGTTACTTAAATTTTTGTTTTACGTATTTTGAAAATTAACTATTAAATCGCTGTATTTGAAATGCTCAGAACAGCACTTTCACAAGTAATTCAACACTAAAAGTGCTGTACAGAAGAGATAGACAATCAGTGATTTTAATTATTGTGTGCGTGCGTGGGCGCGCGCGC
>NC_051412.1:4472866-4473248 GCF_015228065.2 Penaeus monodon
ATTACATGACAACATGTACTAAAAGATATGTTACATAATTATAATATACAGATGGCCAATGTTGTCGAAGAGATTAAACACAAATTTCTACTTTAGACATTTAATAGCTGCCGTTTTAGAGAGTGCCTGCACACAATATAGATGATAATTTGTTTTAGATAAGGAGCATGGGTGATGTAGATACAGTTAAGCATCTTTTACAAAATAACAAGACGAGGCACTTTATTTGCAGCTAATAATGTGAATAGATTGGTAATTGTGCATTACCAGGTATTTTCCTGCCAGTTGTTGTAATCAATCTCAAAACAACAACCAAATACAAACGTCCCGGAGGACAGTTCAAAACAACAACAAAAGATAAACCAGTATATTGCGGTAAGAT
>NC_051412.1:4473268-4473426 GCF_015228065.2 Penaeus monodon
CTTCAGTCCTGCTCGTAACGATTTTTTTGCCGGTGCCTTATAAATGATATCATAGTACCAAAGTAAATCTTTGTATGTGTGCTTGTATAATAATTTATTCATATTTGTGTGTGCGTTGCTTCAGTTGCTCCGCGAAAGAAAAAATAGCGATATATATA
>NC_051412.1:4473502-4473587 GCF_015228065.2 Penaeus monodon
ATGAACTCTCACTATTTGAATATCAGAAAAAGGAAACATGAAATTGCCTTCATTAGTAAACCGTAAATTAAATCTCTTCTCTCTT
>NC_051412.1:4474201-4474564 GCF_015228065.2 Penaeus monodon
CCAACAAATACATGGTGTATGTCTCAAGAAAATAATGAGTAAACAGAAGGGCATTTATCCGCATTCACATTAGCAAAAGCTTCTTATTTCTCTGTACATATCTAAGTCTATTTCGAAGCTGCTTGGGACAGGAAGCAGAACCCGAGGCTGTGAGTGCGTCCTTGCAGGCAATCTTCTTTTGAATTCTGTTCAGAAAAGGTTGGCATTAGCGAGATTGAAGCCAAGGCTATCACTTTTTCATGTTGCTCGCTTGGACTCTTTGGCAAAACTCTTTTCGCAAGATATTTAAAAAAGCAACCCATTAAAATAATCATATGAGGTTCTATCTGTATCGAGCAATGTAATTGCATTTATGTTTGCTGT
>NC_051412.1:4474772-4475065 GCF_015228065.2 Penaeus monodon
AAAAAAAACTCCCTGGCACATCCCTCCGCCTCGTTACACCGCAGGCATTACCTACAAGTCTCCACCCCCTTCACGTGATCTCTTTCAACGCTGGTATTTTCATATTCGAATCCCTCTTATTGCGTTAATAGTTATGTCTACCTTCCACTCAAGACGCACTTACCAGCTAATTGGTTTGATAAGGCTTTGAGGCTAAAAAAAAAACTCGCCGCAGGCAACCCTGCTATCAAAGAAAACGTAGTTTTCGGCTAGGGGCAATTTTTGAAAATTTCCTGTGCAAGCGTATTGTTTTA
>NC_051412.1:4475233-4475738 GCF_015228065.2 Penaeus monodon
TCCATTATCTAATAAAAATTAAAAGTTAAATACTAAAACAAAGTCTCCCATTTTAAAACCCGTTTCTCGAGCGGGGAAACCCCCATAGAAAACGGGGTCCCCCCAAAAAACGGTAGAACCCCCCCATAGAAAACGGGAAGGATAGGAAGCGAGCGGGGTCTTAGTCCCCCGACACAAGCGGGCGAAAAGGCGGCCAATTTCGGCTGGATGACACAACGCGCTTTCCCGTCGCCCTGAGGGATGGAACCGCCGCCCTTTTATAGCTCCCAAATGACGGTTCTAGAGACGATGGTTGGAGTTTTAGCTTTTTGAGCTTAGATGGTCTATGCGTTAGGTGAGTGTGATCGAGAAATTCTGTGGAAAGACGATGGATAGTTACGGATTTGTCGATCTTGCACTTCTTGGAAACGAGCGGCGAAGGAGACTGCATTTTATTTTATATGCCATATTCTTCCCACTTCTTTATCTCTTGATTTATCTTCTGTCGTGGGAAATGAACCTGTAT
>NC_051412.1:4476045-4476261 GCF_015228065.2 Penaeus monodon
TTCATTTCTTCTTTATTACGTTTTAGGATCATATATTATTTTTAGTGGACGTTTCTCTGAAACTAACCAACGCTAATGGATTAAAGGAAATTATGCCAATTCGTTTTCTTTGCCTTAAATAGGAGTTGTGCTATTTTTTTCTACTGAAAATGAATAATAGCGCCATCGTCATTTGGGATTCAAACTTTTAAGCACATCGACATATTTTTAAATATT
>NC_051412.1:4476513-4476799 GCF_015228065.2 Penaeus monodon
TGTTCGTTACGCCGTGTCACATCCCGTGGGTGCTGGTCTAACTTGATTGCACAGCCTGCGCACGTCCAGGAGAGGAACACTTTTCTCGCAAACTAATACACACGTCCTCTTCCTTTGGCAATTTTCAACATTCAATTTCTCCCGAGTACCTTCTGTATTGTTCCTGAGATATGAAGCGGAATGCTTTATTTCGCTGGACTCACTTAAACCGTAATGAAGATGTTAGATGAAAATGAGACTTAGAGTAATTGGTGTGTGAAGAAAAGGATAATTTCAGTGATAGTAG
>NC_051412.1:4477051-4477418 GCF_015228065.2 Penaeus monodon
TAAGGTAATAATCATTCAGTCTTTGATAATTTATTCCTCTGTTTGATCTCTTTTCTAATCTACATTTATTTTTCTTTATTAAAACCTTATACGCAGTTTTATAACGGGGTAAGGCTATATCAGTATACTCAGGTACTTAAGGTGAATGCAGATTTAAGTAATCATGATTCGTAAAGGAATTTCTCTGTATGCAATGTACCCGTTGGAAAAAGAACTTATTTTTCCCCCTCAAATCTTTCAGCGTAACTAATTAATTAACTGAATACATTACATTTCGACATGCTTATAAATATTTCACTGATTAATTTTGTAACTGTTGATAAAGAATACAGACCCGCGCATTCTGCAGAATTAATTTAGAATATGA
>NC_051412.1:4477456-4477523 GCF_015228065.2 Penaeus monodon
AAGAACACGTTTACATTGCATTGACTATTGATATAAAAAAAGTTCCCGCCTTGTATAAACATTTTGC
>NC_051412.1:4478003-4478113 GCF_015228065.2 Penaeus monodon
TGATCTTTTTCCTAGTAGAATTATTTGGATCCCGATCGATACGGCATCAAGGAAGATGACCATTTCTTTCATTCTCTTCTAAGAATCCTTCACATTGAATCCTGATGCCT
>NC_051412.1:4478275-4478494 GCF_015228065.2 Penaeus monodon
GAAGAGGATGACGGGAAGGGGTATAAGTTGGTTATGGATGGAGGTTCCGTAAACACCGTGAGGTTTGTGATGGAAGTACATAGCCTTTCCCCTGTAAAAAATCTCGTTGTTTGGGATTTTCATTTACGTCGAGGATGCGAAAGCTTCTGAAAATGTAGTCTTCGGTTGGAAATGAGTGTCGTATCGATGAATTTTAATAATTTTAATTCTGACTGGTTA
>NC_051412.1:4478590-4478969 GCF_015228065.2 Penaeus monodon
CTCTTGTGTAGATTTTCAACATCACAGTACTGTTGGAAACTGAAAAGAAGGCAGTGCTGCTTATCGTGTTCCACTTTGCTATCGACTCGCTTCTCTTTGGCGCAGTCCTTCCCTCCATCTCTAAAACAAAGCACGGAACGCAGATATACATCTCTCCGGTTTCGCGAGCTTCCATATAATACATACATTATGACTTCCACTTAGCCATTATGTTTCTCTTCCCCCTGAAACCGACGCCAAAGAGACGGGTGCTGCACAAAACGCTACACTCGTTGTGATGAAATGTGACCTTTAATTCCAGCACGTGAATAGGTCCGTTCTATCCTCTACTTGGTTTTCCATGATAATAGACAAAATCTTCTTTATTGAAACTGCTTCG
>NC_051412.1:4479415-4479654 GCF_015228065.2 Penaeus monodon
CATGCTGTATATTTTTGCTTTTCGTGGCATGTGCGTCAGCCTGGCACTGGAATAATGTTATTGTTCTCGATAATGCCCTCCAGAATAGACAAAATAAGCAATTGATCCCTATTTAATATGCTTTATTTTTCCAATAAAAAGGAAGCATGCAAATAAAACAGAAATGAGAATCCTGTGGACTTATTAGTATCATTTTGTAAAATAAATATGTGATGACTTTTAATGTCAGTGCTGAATGG
>NC_051412.1:4479962-4480706 GCF_015228065.2 Penaeus monodon
TAGCCAAGTCTTCTCACTGATATTCGTCCTTATAAAAGAAGAAAATATAAAATGATTTCGTGTCAAATTGAGAATTTCAGTCCGTGACGTCATAAGCGACCGTATGTGGGGCGTGTCGTTAGAGAGCAGAAAAAATGAAGCCAAAGAATAGGGAATTCATCTTAACTTATCATCTCCAGTGGGAAGTCTATTAAAGAAAGATGTAGGAATTGTGTTTAGCGAGGAATACCGGGAATATGTGCTAATATCGGCAGAATGTGAAAATGTAATATATTTGTATTTGCTTGGGAAACGGTCATGACAAAGAATATGAGTCAAAATATAAGAAAAATCAAGTATATTAACTATAAAGGCGAATAGTAGCTATTGCTAATAGTCAAGTATATATATAGTATAAAGACGAATAATTCATAGCTAATACTAATAGTCATATTGAAATCATTTAAGTTCAAAGTAAGTAAATAAAGGACATTCTTAAACACAGCATTAAGAATGGCTATGACTTTGAAAATTTTCACTAAAACAAAAGAAAGAAAGAAAATATAGTACGCGTATATTTCCCACATCGCAGCCCAATCCTATGTAGTTTTTAGCCCTCATCTGTTCACCGTTTTCTCCCCACGCCTTCTACGGACGCACCTCTAAGTTATGGACTCAAATTTCTGCCTCGATTTCCTTCCTTTTCGGTACCATTCAACTTTCAAACTTCAGCTCAAATTTATGCTGTTCAGCCGTTGCTCTTAT
>NC_051412.1:4481853-4482851 GCF_015228065.2 Penaeus monodon
GGCGAGTTTGAATAATGTCAACTCTAAAAGAAGAAGAAAACGACAGAAGCCGAAAATACACGACAAGAAAACGGGAAACGGCCGCCGTTATTCGCACCGTGAACATCCGAGGAATCAGACCAAACGGCACTGACCTTCATCAAATAAATCTTTTGATCCTCCTGTATCTATAAAGAGGGGGAGCATCCCTTTTAAGACGGTTTAGTTTAGGGGAGAGAAAAAGAAGAACGGGATGAACGGATGGAAAGAAAGGATGATAACGGCCGGAAATAAGGGAGATGACGCTGATATGTGATAAAGAGAGAAGGGGAAGAAATAAGCGGCGCGGAAAAAGTGACAACATCGAGAAGAAATGAAAGTTCTGCGTTGACGGGGCGATTGTGATCTCGCTTTGATGAGGAATTGGGTGAGGAAGAGGGAGAAAAGGAGGGAGAGAGGGAGAAGGGCGGGGAAGGCGTAGAAAAGAAACATTGAAAAGAAAGTGAGAAAAGGAGGGAGAGAGGGAGAAGGGCGGGGAAGGCGTAGAAAAGGTAATAATAATAATAAACACAAAATGTGAGACAGGGCCAGGAAAGGGGTAGGAAAGGAATAAGGAGAATAAAGGAAAGAAAATGAAAGAGACAGAAGGGTAGGAAAGGCGAAGAAAAAAAAATAATGAAAAGAAAGTGAAGAAAATGGAAAAGGGGGGGAAAGAAAAGGAAAAAGAAAATAAATAATAAAGTGAGGAGCAGGAAAAAAATAATAATGAAAAGGAAAGGAAAAAGATAAGAAAGAGGAGCATAATAGGCGACGAAAAAGAATAAAAGGAGGAAAATGAAGAAAAAGAGAGAGAGAGGCAGGAAAGGCAACGAAAAAGAACTGGGAGAATAACGAAAAAGCATAATACAAAAGAAATATGACGAAGAAGAAGAAAAGAGTGAGTGGGATAACAAGAGAAGAACTCGACGAAGAAGAATGTAAAGTAAAAGAAGAAAATAAAAGAGACAGGAACCGTAACG
>NC_051412.1:4482894-4483173 GCF_015228065.2 Penaeus monodon
TGAGCGATTGAGAAAATGGAACGAAGAAAAGCAAGGAATAGTAAAGAAAAAAACAAGAAGAATATGAAGAAGGAAGTGAGAGCAAAGAAAGCTACGAAGAAGAAGGAAAAGTAGAAAGATGAAAGTAAAGGAGAGAGAGAAAAAAAAGAAAGGGTAGGGAAGAAGCAGAAGTTGAAAATCATACAGAAACGAAAATGGGACGCAGCACAATAAATAGTAATATGATAACAGCAAGAAAGAGAACGAAAAACTGAGGAAAAGAAGCATAAGAAGTAGAAT
>NC_051412.1:4483293-4483659 GCF_015228065.2 Penaeus monodon
AACAAACAAACAAATAAATGAAGACAGAAAAGTGGACGAAGAACAATAAGGAAAAATATAAGAATGAAAATTATATAGAGCAAGAAAGTAGAATAAGAAGGGATAAGAAAACAGAAGGCGTAGGGAGGATAGATGAGAAGGAAAAAGGAAAAGATAATGAGGAAGAGAGGGATAAGTGAGAAGAAACGATAAGAGGGAGAACAACAGAAGGAAATTACAACTGAGAAGAGTAAAGGATGGTAAGAGGAAGTGAGAAAAAAAAGAAAGGAGAAGCAGAAAGGAAAATTAATCGAGAAAAGCGAGAAGGAAGAGGAAGGAAAGGGAAGGATAAAAAGAATAAAAAAAATATATTCATTTTTCTTACAC
>NC_051412.1:4484037-4484461 GCF_015228065.2 Penaeus monodon
AGAATTTCACGCGTGAGGAAACTGCTGATGTATCTCTCTTTTTTCCCAGAAGGAAAGAAATTGAAGTTGTGGAAATTTAAACTCCAAAAACCGAGAATGAAGGGGATATCTTGAGAGAAGTTTTATTTTAGTTGAACACCTTTAATCAAGCATTTTATCTTAACTCAAAGAGAATCCGTCTTTTTTTCCCCACGCTAAACTTTCTGTATTCTAGATTGAGTTGCATACAGATATCACTTTCAGTGTTATAGCTGTGTTTAGAATTTTTACGATGGTGAGAAGGGGCGGTCTATTCAACTCACTTTTTATTTTCAAATTTTTATTGCTCTTTTTACTATCTCTTCCTTTTATTTTAACTCTTTGTTATTATCCTTTTTATTAATCGAGATCAAACTATATATCCCGACATCATCTTTGTCAGTCT
>NC_051412.1:4484748-4485031 GCF_015228065.2 Penaeus monodon
TCCTTGTGTAGCATCTTCATCTTGAACATAAGTTACCATAAGCTTCTGTCTCGTATTTTTAGTTGGTCTGAATAATATTTTTTACATTGATACCAGGGATTCAAGAGTGTACTTGTAAGCGTCTACATTGCGGGGAGATACGTTTTTCATGATTGAACGCTGAGGGTTAACAGAGGAAATGAGCATACGAAGTGGCGTTCGGAAGAGAGGGACGCTAGCGGATGGAAGAATATTGAGGAGTATTACACAGTGTGAGTGTAGGTTTAAAGGGAATTGGAAAACG
>NC_051412.1:4485285-4485364 GCF_015228065.2 Penaeus monodon
TAGCGTCAGACAGACAGACATATACTGATAGATGTACGTATTTGTAGAATAAAAACAGAAAATTACGAAGCCCCCCCCC
>NC_051412.1:4485396-4485608 GCF_015228065.2 Penaeus monodon
TACAGACGCCAAAGGAAAATTACAAACGCCAAAATTACCATCAAACCATAAACGAGAACAAGACACAGTGTCTTCAGCCACGAATGACTGCAGCGTCTCCCAAGAGGTCGACTGGCGGCTGACTGGCAGGCAGGTAGGATCCAACAAAGGGTCCTCGTTAAGAAAAATATTTGCTTTTGTGTGTTAGCCAGCCGAGGGAAAGACGGAGAGAT
>NC_051412.1:4485627-4486440 GCF_015228065.2 Penaeus monodon
CAGAGGAAAAGCCGTAATGTAAAACTATTATTTCTCGGCCCGTTCTTCGTCGTTAATTTTCACGATGACAAAATACAGATCGTTAAGGTAAGGGTCTCATTTTACAGGAATTGAAAACGCTTTTTTCGTGCCATTTGTAATTCTGGCGATTCGTAAGCCACGGTTTTAAGAAATATCTTGGAATGAAATTCAAAATCTTTAATAGCTTTTGTTGCGCTTTCTGAGCATGTTTTAAAATATAGATTTAAGAATCTCACTATATATTCATGTTTGAAGATTAAAGATCTTTAGTTTGAGAATATATATTGGCGAGAGATACATCACATTTATATAACATACAATTTTTTTTTTCCACCATGTACGATTGCATATGAAACTTCTTTTTTACGGTGCTTCTTTGTTAGTGAAAAATGACTTTCAAACCTCCCCTTAAGCAGGCTTACGTATCTATTACTTAACCTAGGACATGTAAATTACATGTACATTACACAAATTATTACACAAGTCGGGTTCTCATGCACTCCTCAGCGTCTGTTATACCGTAGGCCATTCCACTGAGAGAGGAAGTACGTCTTCTAGCTTGTTGACTGAGAGAGGAATCCAAGCGTTTTAATGATTCTTCTCTCTCGATGATGCGAGTTAAAAAAAAAAATGGAATATCGAAATAAAGCTCTTTGCCAAAGTGTTTAATACTCTCGAGCACAATGGTCAATTCCTGTCTCATCTGATGTGTCGGCTGCTTCGGGAAGTCAATCTTTTTACCCCAACTACTTGGCTTTGCCGTTGCATAACCAGAAATGTCTAGTTGTATTC
>NC_051412.1:4488311-4488613 GCF_015228065.2 Penaeus monodon
TCCTTAACAAAAGTACTCTAAATCTGATTCTCCAATTACTACGATAATTACAATTAACATCATTATTTCCAACTGCATTTTTGTAATTACAATAACCATAATGGTTATGACCATCTTGAGATACATCAGGTCCCTTGCTTTGATTCCTCTGCCATGCACCGCCTTCGAGTCCCCGTTGCATGATATCACAAAGCCTCCTGTTTCGCAAGATGTTCTATAATTATACCTGCATGGTGTCAGCGCCTGCATAACAGCTCATTTGTATCTTTAAAAAGAGGTTGCTGACGTAAATGATTGTCGTG
>NC_051412.1:4488882-4489090 GCF_015228065.2 Penaeus monodon
TCGGTGTCAACAATTAGCAGCGGAGAGCCGGCGTCGCCTGGGAACACAGTCTCTTCAACCCGTCCTCTGCGCCCGCGGCTTGTGCTTTTGAATCAGCCTCCACTAAAGAAGAGGCCTATTAAACGTTGCGTAACAAAGGAACCCTTTCATCTCACAACGCTGCTTTGAGTCGTTTTCTTACAACACAATTTTTTTTGTATTATTTTTG
>NC_051412.1:4490080-4490296 GCF_015228065.2 Penaeus monodon
GTTGAAAGTCGTTATATTATTTTTTGTATTTATAATACTGATTCTGTCTTCTCTTTTCTGCCATTTGGCTGATAATAATATTAATTATTTTTATTATTGCTACTGTATGTGTCAATGTGTGTTTTGCGTCCAGTGAAAAAACAACCGTGAAAGTTATCGAAAATGATTTTCTGCCTGGAAGGTTAATATTACTTTTAATGGTAATATTGTTCTTAT
>NC_051412.1:4490366-4490646 GCF_015228065.2 Penaeus monodon
ATTCTCTTTTACCACGAACAAATCATAATCGAAAATCTGAAAAAAAAAGTATTATGGCATTGCTTCCACTAATATAGTTATGGCCTGGTTTGGTTCTAGATAACGCCTTGTCCAGGAAACTTGGTCACCAAGTCCTTTAGCTCTCCGATTCTAAGGAGGAGAAACGTCAGGTATTCATGAATGCATCTAGATAGTTAAGTAAACAGACAGACTGTAGACAGGAAAATAGTTTAGAATGTAAACCCTGCAAACTGTAATAACTTACAAATCTATTGTTAAT
>NC_051412.1:4491795-4492172 GCF_015228065.2 Penaeus monodon
AATGAAACGCATTGCTGTCATATATTGTGTCTGTAAACCCCTGATTCTGTTCCAGTCCATAACTCCAGAATGGAAGCAGTTACAGACCTGCAACTTTGCACGCAAACCACTTGGGCACCGAACTTGTGCACCTGGGTTTTCCGAACCAAACCTCCCGGGACTCACATTGTCTTAACGCAATGCCACATCCTTGTTTAGAAATCCTGTTTAGAAATTGCCACACTTTGGAGTAGTGCTCTTATTCATACCTTAATGGGAGTAACTTTAACTTTCAATTTTCTCGATGTAACATTGTTTTATCGTCTAATAAAATTACACTGTATCATTACATTATGAATCTAATAGTATGGTTATATCTTTTAGTACATCGGCTGAGG
>NC_051412.1:4492233-4492440 GCF_015228065.2 Penaeus monodon
CAGTCATATATACTGATTCTTCTTCATCTGTTCACTTAATACCCTGTCATTCTGTCCAGGCGTGGTCATACTTTGTTTTATCTTATTTTCATTTCATATTTATAATGTAATATTAACACATCTTCCACCACGTGAAATTGTATGAAACAGTTACAAAGCTTTTTCAGAAGTGTTTTGCTTATCATTTATATCTAATATTACAAAGTC
>NC_051412.1:4493008-4493123 GCF_015228065.2 Penaeus monodon
CAGCACGGTGCGTGGATTGTACTCATTACTTTCTCATCCTGGCTCGGTTTCATCACAGGGGTCCCGTTATTGTTTGTCACCGATATAAATAATGGCAGTTCCACAATGATTATGA
>NC_051412.1:4493267-4493379 GCF_015228065.2 Penaeus monodon
GGCAACGTTTTAACAATTATAAAAGATTCTCATGTCTTCATTTTCTTATATCGTTATTCTACGTATAAAGGTTGTATTATGCAGTGGGACACTGCGCACACATGGCGACCAG
>NC_051412.1:4494587-4494690 GCF_015228065.2 Penaeus monodon
TTCAAGCACAGAAAGGAAGGTTATAATAAATGACCTGATAAATGTTTTTCTTTTATCAAGCTTCCTAGCATCGGTTTGTCTACATCTTCGCAATCTAAAATAA
>NC_051412.1:4494970-4495335 GCF_015228065.2 Penaeus monodon
AGTACCAAGCCGTCCTCCCACTGGCCAGCAACCCGATGACCGAGCAGCCCTCTTCACCGGCGCCATCTTGTACTCCGATTTCCAATTCTACCCAATCTACCCGAGCTGAAAATCTCCCGAAGAGACTCTCCCGCTCTCCCGCCGATTGAGCCGCGTGGATCAAGGGGGTTTAGTGTCCCTTTCTCGCAGGGACACCGAATCACCCGCTCGTTTGCTTTGGTTGCCTCGAGTTGGGCTCCCGTTTCCTCTGGTGAACGTCGCCCACACGCCGCCTCCGTTGCGTGTCTCGGAGGTGCGTCATGTACACCTTGAAGTCGGATTGATTAGATAGAAAATAAATAAATTAACTATACAATTGAATAAAA
>NC_051412.1:4496236-4496441 GCF_015228065.2 Penaeus monodon
AAAGGGTATTCCAGTAACAAAGACTTGTACCAGCCTGAAATGGCTGTGAAACAGACTTGTATCAAGAAAATTTAGATGGATGGAGGTCTTTTAGGGAGACATTTCCGTTCGCAACACATTTTAGAGAGTATTCTATCAGTGATCCATCCTCGTGATTGGTTGTATATAGTGTTAGGAACAAGTACATTGAATCTTCTGTTGGCGA
>NC_051412.1:4496810-4497432 GCF_015228065.2 Penaeus monodon
ACCCAAGTCCCCTGTGTTACCGTCCTCCATCATCATTCTTTTAGCAAATATTGTCTGCTTCCCTTTTATAGATGTCTGGGAATACCTTATGTTTATTTATTCATTCTTTCTTTACTTTTTTCTGTTAGGTTATAAAGTCTAACGTCATTTTCCTTCCTCATGAACTTGAATTACATTCGTATATCATCATTCCCTCAATTATCCTTGTGCTTTGAAAATCTTTTACACTCAGTGCATAATCTAGTTTGAATTGTTCAATCCCTCCTATTTTTGTCTCCGTATTTCTTATTATAAAATACGTCATCATTAATCTTCCAACATGCTCAGATAACCAGAAATTTTAGAATTTATTTATGCGTCTTCTATGTAATGGCATATCTTCGTCACAGGACGTAGATTTTCCTCTATTTAGGTCAATTTCCCGTAAATATATTCCCTCTTTGTACCCTCATTACTTCATTTCTAAACATCTTTTTGCTTTTCAAATTCATATTTATTTATATCTCGCTTATTAATGCTCTTTCTATAAAGATCTCTCAACCTAGCACTATTTATACTGCACCGCCTGCATACGTGAGTAAAAGAAAAAATCATATGAGTAAAAAATAGTAAAAACAGCAAC
>NC_051412.1:4497571-4497964 GCF_015228065.2 Penaeus monodon
GAATACTCACACAAATACTCACATAAAGATATCTCTAAAGATAACTCCTCGTCAAGATTACTATTATCATTTGGTTATCGCCGCTTTCCCTTTATACTTATTCATCCATCTGTAACCCGGCCTCTGTTATAATAAGTTTACGCGTCGCCGTACAAAGCGATGAAGCCTCCTTAGCTTAGGCCTAAGAGATGTTACGATGACCGATGGGGTCCTTGTACTTGAAGGAGATTGGATTACGTAGAGGCAAAGGCCGAGGGAATGTGCCTTTCCATCCCCCACCAAAGTCAGGGTTTTCTTTCCTTGAAGAGATTTCTTTTCTGGAGCTTAAACTAAGACAAAAGATAAAAAAAGGAAGTTTTTGAAGGTCTTATCTTTCAATTAGATTATCTGCAC
>NC_051412.1:4498974-4499147 GCF_015228065.2 Penaeus monodon
GACCCCCTTCTTCAGCTTCGTGTGTCCCACACGAATGACATAAGTAAAACTTCAAACAGATCTCCCGAAATGGCAATGATAAGGATACAGTGATCCGTAAATGTATTGCTGCTGGACAAGGGAAAAAAATCCACGTTCCCAATAACTGGGAGAGAATACAACCCTGTGTATCC
>NC_051412.1:4499456-4499633 GCF_015228065.2 Penaeus monodon
TTAGCACCAAGCAGGGATCACAGTACGTCAGGACTTCAGCCAATAGGACAGGATTCCATGGTGCTAACAGACATCCAAAGAGACAGGAAATTCCAGCTGCAGGTGGACGTCACTCTCCATGACAGGGCAGCACATAACTGTCAACTGTGGTTCCAGCAGCCAGCAGAATCATCACGG
>NC_051412.1:4500367-4500925 GCF_015228065.2 Penaeus monodon
GACTGTTTCCTCTTACCCTCAGGGGTCGATACTACTCACGAACCTCCTGGGAAATGAAAAATGAGGAAAACCTCTACTTTCATAGAGTTTATGAATGGCTGTAAAATTGGCATGGAGACCCATAGTAGTAATAAATTAGGAATTCTCCAGCATCAGCACATTCTATTTTTATAGTGTTCAGGAATGGCTGAAAAAATTTGGCATGAAGAACCATATAGGAAATCTCCAGCATTAGCACATTCTATTTTTATAGTGCTCAAGAATGGCTAAAGAAAAAAAAATTGGCATGGAGAACCATATAGGAAATCTCCAGCATCAGCACATTCTATTTTTATAGTGCTCAAGAATGGCTGAAAAAAAAAATGGCATGGAGAACCATATAGGAAATCTCCAGCATCAGCACATTCTACTTTTATATTATGCTCAATTTATCTCAGAGTGGCTGGTAAATTGGGAATAGGAACATCCAATAGTTCGTTTAGCACATAGTTAGCTAGTTCCTTCCTGCTTCAGCTCACTCCACATTGAATTATACTCATTAACCAGGTTATTTCCCCT
>NC_051412.1:4501421-4502456 GCF_015228065.2 Penaeus monodon
AGTCTTACGTCTCAGGTCCTCTACATTGTACCATGGACCATTATCATGAAAGAATTTTAAATAAGGTATTGAGGGATCCTTGTTGTACATAAGGAAGTGAGGAGAATCATGGATTGTCCTATGATATGCAGAATTGTATGCAAATACAGCTAAAGGGAGCAGTGTATCCCATTCTTTAGGGTTGTCATAAGTCATACTCCTCAATATTTGCATTATGGTCCCATTTACACGCTCCACCAACCCATTACTTGATGGATGGAATGGAGTTGTAGTGTGTCTATTTATCTGCAACAACCCACAAATGTCTTTAAAAACTTAATTTATAAATTCTCCTCCACCATCTGTTATTACATGTTTTGGAACGCCATGGATGCTGACAACATGTGTTATAAAAGCTTGGGCTACTTCCTTTGCTTCTTTGTTTCGTATTGGTACAGCTATCAGGAATCGGGTCAGCACATCAATTACTGTCAACACATACTTTGCCCCTTCATTTGTAACAGGAAGAGGGCCTACCAAATCTAGGTGTATACGCTCAAATTTCTCTCTTACACCTGGGAACCGACGCAGCGGAGCAGGCACATCCCTCATTGGCTTACATTTAAGGCACACACTACAGGATTTTAAACATATTTTGGGACGTCCTTTGACATGCCTGGCCAGAATGCAAACTTCTTTAGTCTCTCAAGGGTAACCTGGACCCCTCCATGACCTGCTAAGGGAAGGCAATGGGCCAGATACAATGCAGTGTTTTTATACGAGTCTGGAATAACTACTCGAGTGTCTAGCTGATCATATATATTGACATGGGTATGATAGAGAATTCCATCTTGTAGTATTTTGAAATCATTGACATCATAGTTTAATCGAGGACACTCATTTACTTCACCCCTGAGATACCTCTTTACCTGACCCCATAATGGATGAGCATCCTGATCCATCCGAACTTTAAGTGGGTCCCAGGCTATCACTTCTCTCTGTGACTCATTATTTAATGATTCTCTTCCACTCCGTGTCACAGCCGACACAATATAG
>NC_051412.1:4503875-4504100 GCF_015228065.2 Penaeus monodon
TTGTAGATCAGGAAACAAAGTATTTACTTGCTCTCTCAATTTCTCTTCACGAGAAGATTGCACGAGTGCACCTACTATGACTTCACCGTGAATGTTGGATTTACTCTATTTTTGTGGCAAAGGTATTCCTTCTAACACTGTTACATCCCCCACTGGGCAATCTGATATTAATTCTACCATCTCTGGTTGGACATTTAAATATGGGACTTTAAACCAATACTCATC
>NC_051412.1:4504715-4504901 GCF_015228065.2 Penaeus monodon
TACTTCGGCACCAGTATCAAACAATACTCTTCTTTCGCTGCCCTCTACTACTACATTTAAAACTATCAATCCTTTACCATGAAATTTTGTAGCCCTGGCAACTTGTACTAATACTTCTTGATTTTGGCTACCTGATTGCACTAAGGTTGTAGTCATGTCACTTGTTTTTTTTGCTGGTCGGTTTCC
>NC_051412.1:4506151-4506421 GCF_015228065.2 Penaeus monodon
TTCAATTGTTCATTGATTTTACTGACTATTTATCTACTGATTTACTTATTGTACAATTCAGTACTATTGTATTTTTTGTTGGTAAGTCAGTTCACTTTTAAGTGTAATATGGTCATATTTTATTACTATTATTATAATGTGTAACCATATCTTATTTTGTATTACACACTGAATATTAAAGCTATCTACTTCTGTCGCCTGGACCTCTAATCAATGAAAGTAGTGCTTTATTTTGCATTTACCTTTGTTTGTTAATTAATGACAGGTGGA
>NC_051412.1:4506537-4506620 GCF_015228065.2 Penaeus monodon
TTAGCATATATAATTTTTTGAGCATATTTTTGGTCACTAAGTGGCAAGATTTCCCACTAACGGACTTTGTTATTTCACACTGG
>NC_051412.1:4506863-4507081 GCF_015228065.2 Penaeus monodon
TTTTTTTCTGCTCTACCACCTCTTCGCAGTATATAACCCTAACGGGAATTGCCCAAATGTTGACTAACATCAATCAATAAAAAAAATATATATCACTGATTTCGCAAAGATTTATATATAAATGAAAATATTTTTCACATCTAAGTTACTCTCAAATTTATGCTTATAGTTCCCTTGTTATAGAGCACTCCATACATATACCATGCAACATTGTAAAA
>NC_051412.1:4507143-4507502 GCF_015228065.2 Penaeus monodon
TGAAATATCTTTCATGAATTTAAGATATATTACATGACTTCAATATATGCTTCATGACTTAAAGATATGTTTCATGACTTCAAGATATGTTTCATGACTTAAAGATATGTTTCATGACTTGTATGTTCAAAAAAAGCCATAAATTTTTTATATATTCAATATTTTCCATCAATTCAAGCATTAAATTGATTTTATATATCCATAACAGATAACGAATCTCCCAAGTGGTAATATCGAATTTATTTAATTACCAATAATTCTTAATTTTTTTCGAATAAATTTTAAGTATTTTAATTATATTTTATACTTTAACAAGGCGTGAAATCTTTCGTGGAGGCGATCCCGCCGCAGGCCACCAC
>NC_051412.1:4508891-4509010 GCF_015228065.2 Penaeus monodon
CCGCAGTCACATTATTTAAGCTAGCATCAGCAGCTACTCCTGCCGAAGTATACCTCAATATATTGTCACATCATTACCCTCTTTAAAAGTTCCCTAGCTCTAGCATCAAAAACACCTTT
>NC_051412.1:4509804-4510159 GCF_015228065.2 Penaeus monodon
CTCAATGAGTTCCACCCCATCAGTGTATGAAATTGAACAAAACTTGCATTATAAACTCATCGCCTCTTCAAATTTCTATCACCCAATTCCATATATTTCCCTTGAGTGCCAACTTGCCACAGGGTTTGGGAGGGGTACCGACAACAGTGCCATTCTGCAACCCACCTTGCCTCGCAGAAACCTTAATACTGTCACACCCGAGCTCGTGGATAGGGTTTCTGCTACCCTTATTATTTTTCAGACTTGCAGCTGAGACAGAAGGAGGGTGGCTGCAACCAGACCCACAGAAGCTGCGTCATGGAGGTCGTTATTAGGTCTTCCATTGACTGAAAGGGGATAATGGCAAACAGTTAGG
>NC_051412.1:4510438-4510723 GCF_015228065.2 Penaeus monodon
TTGCAGATTTTCATATGTTAATGAGCTGACGTAGAGCATTAATATATTTCTCACCTTCCGGTATATTAAAAGTATTTGTAGGTTATGCAAAACATTTGAAATTACTATTCTAGGAGTTTAAAACGCAGTAATTTAAAATATTTCGAAAATAGTTCTCAATGTTAGAAAAAAAGTTACGTGAGATGAATGTAAATGCAAAGTTGTTTTATTATTATAACTAACGCATGTACTTCACGTTAAGGGAATATAATCGATAAAGGAATATTGTATAATACAAGTCTCCCC
>NC_051412.1:4510933-4511537 GCF_015228065.2 Penaeus monodon
TGTAAGAATAGCACAATATTCAACAAATATGACTGTAAATGCCTTTAATAAATGGAATATAGGAATAACATTGCGAACCCTTGCCATATAAACTTCATATTACACGTAATCATCCGACCTTATTAGAATTAGACGCAAAAAAGAAATTAGAATAATGACAATGTGAAGGGGGGAATGCAAGACTTTAAGCGCAACTACGGGTAATTGCATAATGGAAACAGTCTTGTAGGAATTGCATAAAATCCCATAGCGAAGTGGAGATCCATACTTCATAAGTAGAGAGAGTTACTGCTTCTGTATTACAAGGGCACTGGACTATTCCCTCCTCTAAGATCATTGCAAATAGCCAAGAAATTATGCAACGCGACATGCTTCGCTATTTTTATAGCTTCTGGCATCTTTAATAAACCTACATGTTTCAGATGCTTCTGTGCCATTATCTTGATATGCGATGCGAGTTTCGAGTGAATGTAAACCCTTATACAAGAACCGATTGCGGGTTTGTATATGCAGCTGAAAGCTTTCAATTGTTTGCAAACAAACAAGATCAGATAAAAGTACGCATCTCAAAATTCCAGCATTGTTACGATCTTACAATAGACGG
>NC_051412.1:4513772-4514392 GCF_015228065.2 Penaeus monodon
CGATAAGCGCTAAGCCAAAGAGGGCCGAAATACCCGGAGAGCTCTGTCACTAAATAAATCACACTGTACATTCACACACGACTGAGAGATCGTTAGGCAGAACGTGGCTCGCCCTTGGCTGCCTCCACTGCAGTATAAGTCATTCTCGGCAAATTATGTTAACAATAGAATCCACTCAAAAGAAGATTTTTTTTTCTATTTTGTCGGCGATTTTACCGACGGGTAGACTAACATAATCAACCCTCGAGCCCGTTTCCTGGAGGGAGACTTTTTTGAACTCTAAGTCATCTGATTCAGAGATTTTTTAATTGGGAAAGATTATAAGAAGGAGACGTTGATATTACTTTCGACGGGAGAAGCATAACTAAAACAAATGTGCAGGATTGCTGATAATCATGGCACTATTTGGGGATAAATGCCTAGCCAATCATAAGCGAACGCGATTGGAATCCATATTTCACGCTGTAATTCATTACGGATTTATTGATAAGAGTTATCGTTATTGCAGATTTGCGCTGGCGACCGGAGATGGATATAGAATATTATACACCTATTTACCTATTAATCAGTTTCATGACTATACCATCAGTAACGCTGGTGCAATAAACACACACTTAACC
>NC_051412.1:4515342-4515640 GCF_015228065.2 Penaeus monodon
ACAAAACAAACAAAAATACTTCCCCCAAATAAACATTTGACATACACTACAAATAAATGATCTCACTAATGTAATGAAGTCAGATCATCCAGCAGTGTTAACGCAGTAGTTGTAAATGTATCAATATTTAGAGTCAATACATGTAATTCGTTTATCATCGTGGGAAATCAGGCCGCTGCTTCGTTACAGAGAAACATCATGTTGATATTTACAGATTAGTTAAAGAGGAAAAAGGAAGAGAAACTATGAAAGGGAGAGAGAATGACAGGGAGAGGGGGCTTACGGATTTGACCTTAAT
>NC_051412.1:4515919-4516262 GCF_015228065.2 Penaeus monodon
GAAGTCTATATCTGCAACCTTACGACTCTCGGCTCGGGTCCCTTGAACACTGAAAGCAAAGTTCGGGAAGGCAATGTAACAAACAGACTGCATTATAGTTTTCCAGCCTAATGCTTCACTACATAGCTCGCAAAAGCAAGTTCTAATGGCCTAACTTTACAGAAATATGCTTTGATATCTTCATGCTAAACATCTGTTTTGATATATTAGCATTTATATTTCATATTGAAAAACAAGGCACCTTTAGTGTGATTAATGTCTTTTCTGTTTGTTTAGTCTAAATGTCTAAATGGATCATGTATACATACTCTTCATATTCACAAATACCTATATTATATATGAA
>NC_051412.1:4518465-4518945 GCF_015228065.2 Penaeus monodon
AAAATAAAATAACAACTACTGTCTGCAACAATAATTTCACCAATACAGTAGAAATCCGATGGCTTACCAGTGTACCTAATATCCACGAGAAAACAGAAAAAAATTGGTCCATTAATGCACGTCCTTTACTACAACTTAGAACAAGCAGTACGCAAGGAATAACATAATGCGGCAAATGCTAGAAATGCAAGTACAAACACACTATACCTTAGACGGTACGTAGGCACAATACCGCTGGAACGTCTATAGTAACATGACCGTTTGCCCGCGTGGCCCTTGATTCATGTAGATTACCTTGGTCTTGTTGTATACTACAACCGGATCCTGTAATACCTGGCCTTTGACGACCGACTATTGTTTTTGGCTAAGAAACAATACCTTCCTTTGGCGCCACATCCCTTCTCCATTTCCTGGTGCATGAGTGGCAAGTTTTTGCTCTTACGGTAATACCAGAGAGTAAAGTAGGTTCTGCTTCTCATA
>NC_051412.1:4519318-4519781 GCF_015228065.2 Penaeus monodon
AATCACCGCCCAGCCATCCGTTTTCTCCCTTCCCCCTCTCCCCATTGCCTTTCCTCGCAGCCCTCGAGAGGGGCATTACCACATCCCAAAGGAAAAGAACCAACAAGAGCTGCTGAAACTCCAGAGTTATCATTAATATCAGTTGCCACCAAGAAACGCGGCTACCTTGAGTTAGACAAATGAGAGTAGAGGATTAAGGGCCTAGGCTAAAGTACGGCGAACTTATCCAAGGATTCTGCACTGAGATACAAATCCGTGTGGATATAGACATGGTTGAAAGAGGGGGTTGGGGGTTACACGGGAGCGAAAAGTGAGGGGAATGAGACAGATGGAGATTGAGAAAGAGGATAGGGGGAGGGGATAGGCAGACCGTTAGCTAATCAGAGACGGTAGGACGGTTGGAGAGTTCAGGGAAATTAGGAGGGCGAGAGAAAATTGCGAATAGAGAATGTTGATAGGAGGG
>NC_051412.1:4521420-4522003 GCF_015228065.2 Penaeus monodon
AAGGGGCGCTCGCCCAAAGCGGATCAGTCCCTGAATTGTCAGTTGTTGGGTGAAAATAAGCGTCTCTCCGGGTTACGCTTCGACGTCTGTTGCTTAACATTGATCATTATGCCACCAAGAGACTTCAGGGCAACCTTTGTCTGTTTAACAATAAACCAACGTTACGTGTTTGGAGGAAATACAATTGACTAAATTTATCAACGAGGCAAAGACTGATTGCCACACTGTCTCGAAGTTGCCTTCGACGAAGAGTAGAGACTGACATAATAAGGATAATCCATCTTATCACTGAGATCGACCGGAGTAGATTTATATGTGACCTATTGATATTTCCTACACGTGGCCTCTTGCTCTGCTGTCAATCTCCTTGTCATTCTTTTTATTTACCAGGATGTTTTCTTTGTATTGTGCTTCTAAACTTTTTAAGGAAGTTAACCTGAAACACAAAAGAAAAAAGAGAACGATCATCTGCAAGGCTATTACGATTTAAAGGGAAGTCGTTACCCGTTTCCCCTCTAAGCCTATCGGACCGGTCTATGGGAAGGAGATTCTGGTGAGCTGAAGAGTCGGAGGTTTATCTTTT
>NC_051412.1:4522840-4523089 GCF_015228065.2 Penaeus monodon
GAAGAACAAAAAATAGATGTAGAAACGCACGGCTACCTTTAACGTGAGGCATTGTCATCTACCGTTTGCGAATCCCACCTTAATCACAGCCAAGTCCACATCTCACCGCGCTCTCGCCCATTACTCCTTCGTACCCGGCCGTAAAGATCAGGGCTTCCTCGCAGTGCCCGTGAGATAGGGCGGCGAGGATTTTCCGATAACGTATTCACTTCACATCCAAAGATCGAAGAAAGGAATATTCGCTGCTAT
>NC_051412.1:4523537-4523721 GCF_015228065.2 Penaeus monodon
TGCGTGCGTTGCCGAAAGAATAACAGCATCATACGTCGCCCCAGCGCTACATCACGAAGCTAATCCGGAGTTTTCGCCAAAATTCAGATATTATGAAGATCGCGTTTCAAGAAGATCCGTTGAAACTTTGCCTTTCCTCGATGTAAAATATATACTGAATTCTCTAAAATGTTGCTTCTCGGCG
>NC_051412.1:4524548-4524910 GCF_015228065.2 Penaeus monodon
TGTATATGTGTGCTTGATTTTTATATCTGATACGTAATTAATGAAGGATTTTCGTAAAAAGGTATGGAATTAGTGAATGAAAGCATTTAAGCTCTGGCTATGGTCTGTCTTTGATCATTAATAGTCCACTAACCTTGAGAACTATTGCGTGAAAGACCGACATTTTTAATATTACGTAACCAGACGTATATGGTTCATGCTCTGAAGTGATTTATTACCATCGGCCTTTTCAAAAAAACATCTTAACCTCTCAAGTGTTCCGTACCCAAGGTGATTGTTGCTGGGCGTACTAAAAGCGGTCTAATTATTGGAATTTTAATTAAACGTAGAGAAAAATGATTGCTTGAAACGACCTGATGGTC
>NC_051412.1:4524934-4525111 GCF_015228065.2 Penaeus monodon
ATGAGTGCCTGCTTTACTGACCTCTATCAATAAACTCTCGTTGTGGTGAAAGTTTCATAAAAACAAATCTGACATGGTAGCATACTGTATGACTACATAGGTTCTTTTTTTTGTAAAGCCATCAACATACACATTATATTTATATCTATTGGTTGATACATATTCATTGTTACTAAC
>NC_051412.1:4526908-4526985 GCF_015228065.2 Penaeus monodon
CCGTGTGTTCTTTAACAACGATGGCAAGGAACGGGAATACAGCGCACGACGGAAGCTCCAAGCATCAGGAACCGCAT
>NC_051412.1:4528200-4528834 GCF_015228065.2 Penaeus monodon
CGCTAAACACTGGATCGCTTTTATTTTATGAATTCACACCCTTGCTGTGATTATCTCTGCCAAACGAGAGCAATACTAATTTTGACGTTTCAACTGAATCACTGTATTTTACTCTAATTACTCTCCCTATCTAAATAGCAGCCACGTGTGATATTAATTCAACACATGATTAATTCGATCATTAATGGAACCAACCTTAATCGCAGCAGCTTATCCTATTTACTTCATTCATTAGAAAAATATCGTTATCATCCTGATAATTGATTTAATTACTCATTTAATTAACTGTTGATATAGCTTTTGGGATATTAACATCATTTCTTATTGAGGCCAGATTTCTTGCCTAGTAGCTGATGACGGGCAAATTAATTTCTATTTTCGATATAAGTAGCGTAATGAAATCTGGCTCACATAATTCAACTAGGTCACTTTGTCTCACAAGTATATTCAGAGCAATTCGTATGTTGTCTTTCGGACGCCTCTTAGGATTAGGTGACAAGCTTAAGGTAATTTCACCGTGTTGTTTGAAGATTTCAAGTGGCCCGACGAAACCTTGGTGTAGGTCCAATTAAAGCAAAGATTTTTTAATGGAAAAAAGAGAGAAACGAGTTGAAATAACCCCTCTTCTCTGTAG
>NC_051412.1:4529269-4529373 GCF_015228065.2 Penaeus monodon
TGCTCAGGATGCATTTAATAAAGTTAAGTCTATGAACATTTCTTCTCTTTCTCTCATAAATGTTGAGTGTAGTATTTATGTAATTCATTACTTAGAAACGCACA
>NC_051412.1:4529465-4530037 GCF_015228065.2 Penaeus monodon
ACCCACTTTCTACCCATGTGTCCATAAGTAATTGTAACATGAATTAAAACTGCAGTTTTTAGTTCTTTCTTTCCTCATTGTTCATCTTCCTTTTCTCCACCGCGTTCTCGATTTCTTTATATTTTCTTTTGTCTCCGCTATTCCTTTTCCATCTTTAAAGGAACAATACAACAGTTTCTTTTGTCTCTGTCACTCCATTTTGCTTCGTCTCAGGAACAGTTTCACGCCCTGATTAGCAGGTTTTCACAAGCCCAACATATAATACAACTGTGAAGAATCCAAAGAAGGGTGACACGAACACCACACAAAAAGCTGTCGAAACAAAGAAAACACAAACGGCATTTTGGGTAAACTGTTTTAGAAATCTGTTTGTCGAATGAGCCAAGAGGGATTATATAGAAAAATCTGGAGTATATTAATAAGGATAAAACGTCATTTATGAATAGATCAACCGGGATTTATAATTATTGCGATCTGTATCAAAGGAATTTCCCATCTCCAGATATATGTTGTGTTATACTAACAAAATGAAATATAATTATTTAGACAGTGTGATGTGTCATGCAACTAGC
>NC_051412.1:4530196-4530453 GCF_015228065.2 Penaeus monodon
TGGTCCAAATACAGTCCATCGCATGCTTCCGCCTTCATTGTTTATTTACCTGCCAAGTAAACAACACCCGCGGTCGCTTCGATTTGCCAGTCGTTCGGAAGAATAACACTGAAATCTTTACGTATTTAGTTTCAGCAATAGTATTTCATCCTCGTAAAGGAATGAGTTGTTGCATGGCAGTTAGATGAAAATACTCATGCTTGAAATTGGGAATTTGTTCGTACATGTGCTTTACGACAACAAAATGTGCATATGTG
>NC_051412.1:4531195-4531338 GCF_015228065.2 Penaeus monodon
GCGGAGACAGTGACCTCGCCTCGCACCCCCCACATGTCCTACAGCTGCCCTCTCACGCCATGTTTCCGGTGGAAACGGCCCCTTCGTGTTCTGAGAAGACATTGTCAGTCAGAACACCTTTTTCCTTCACTTTGTCAGGACCT
>NC_051412.1:4532446-4532691 GCF_015228065.2 Penaeus monodon
CATTGTGTGTGTGCTTTGTTGTGTGTATGTATAGCACATATACATAAGCATTTTTTCACTTTTCTTTTTCTTTTTTTCTTATGCCGGGAGATTCAGTAGAGATCGGAAAACTGAATGATATTACTAATTTTGAGAATATTTTTACTCGGGTTTATGGTAAAAAGAAAAAACGGTAATAATTATAGCAAAAGAAAGGTCCCAATACTTGGACACTCATACTTCTAAGAAGAACAATCTGTCGATGC
>NC_051412.1:4533045-4533232 GCF_015228065.2 Penaeus monodon
GTAAAACATGCAAGAAGATTAACTCCACTTACATTTGGTTCACGTGGCCCACTCCTCTCGTTTCATAGATCTGTTCGTCTGTCACATCTAATAGTTACATAATGATAGACATCCAGGAACATCGAATATAACGTATAAACATATATATTTATCAAAATATTCTAATGAGCAAACTGAAAAGGGGAAA
>NC_051412.1:4533797-4533893 GCF_015228065.2 Penaeus monodon
AGATGTTTCATCTTTCCTCAAACTAACTCAGTACGGGTGAACAAACATGACTTTTCACACACCGGGAAAATAGTATTTTCTTTCTATATTAAGATT
>NC_051412.1:4533985-4534091 GCF_015228065.2 Penaeus monodon
TTGCAATATATCAGATATAATACAGCATATGTATTGGGAGTCCCAAGCTCGTTAGACGGGTTTATCCACCCCCCCTTTTTTCCTTATAGAAACACACAGCTAGTAC
>NC_051412.1:4534229-4534316 GCF_015228065.2 Penaeus monodon
TAGCAGAATGTAATACATTTGTATTGCTACTCACCATAAATATGTCTATAAACATTGCCACAAACACGCATGCCAACGAACGTACGG
>NC_051412.1:4534755-4534885 GCF_015228065.2 Penaeus monodon
GGTACGTGTTTACCATTTCGAATCAAACAGGAATGATCATCATTTAAAAAATCCAAAACAAAGTACTATACTAATAATTCTGTTATCACTTGTCGCTGAAAGAAAACGAAGATTAAATGGTTTACGTTAG
>NC_051412.1:4535657-4535827 GCF_015228065.2 Penaeus monodon
CTGTTATATGTATAAATGCACGTAAGTAGAAAGAACCCCATGAGAAAGATAAGAGAAAGTAATTATTTTTATTCATGTTTTAACAAATAGTCAACCACTACTTGTGACTTCTTAGTCCTTTTTCTCCCTCTTTCTTTGGGGAATTCGCGAGTTCATCTCCCTACCCCCCT
>NC_051412.1:4535854-4537113 GCF_015228065.2 Penaeus monodon
TCAATCGCTCGGTCCAAAAAATCACTTTCAGAAAAATGTTACTGCAACATGTGGCGGCGCT
Organism: Penaeus monodon; assembly: GCF_015228065.2. Taxonomy (NCBI): domain Eukaryota; kingdom Metazoa; phylum Arthropoda; class Malacostraca; order Decapoda; family Penaeidae; genus Penaeus; species Penaeus monodon. The sequence continues at coordinate 4,535,916 of NC_051412.1, forward strand.
ATCATTATCGCAACAGCTGCATTTTGTAGGTGTGCCCGTTTGCTATTGGTGTCACTTCATTCGGACGTAACTCAATAATTAGACTTCCCCGCTGCCTTCGCTTTGGGGACTTCCAAACCACTTTTCGGAAAAAGTTGATGGGATTCGAATCTCAGCGGCTCGGAAATTCCAGGAAGGTAAGAACGGAGAATTGTCTTGGGGAGTTGTAATACTAACCATAAAAAAATAAACGTTGACACAATACTCTACAGTTATTGTTTTTAGTATGTTAGTGTTGTATTAGAATATATTTAAACACATGTTGCTGCATTTGAAATATCTTAGCTGTAGTATATACAAGATGGCAAGTATTATAATATATCTATTGATAGCAGCATCTTTAGGAGAAACGGTCAAAGAAAAATATCGGTGAGAATTAAGACAATGAGAGGAAATAGAAAGATCGGATGGCTTTTGGTTCGTTTTTCTTTCTTTCGTTTCCCTGGGTCTGAAAAGGGCAGCACCAACGAAAAAAATGGGTCAATTTATAGTCAAACGGACCAGAGCTTAGAACACCACAGCGGAACCCGCTACTCCGATGGGTGTTTACGTCCCCGCTGGATACTGGCTGCGTCGGCGTTTTACTGATAGGGCAGCCATTTGATCTTCTGGTCTATAACTCCTTCTAAAAGATAAGAGTATAATCATCCTCAAACAGCGGGCAGAGTCCCGTTAGGACGGCCTTAATCACATCGCACCGAATCCTGGATTTAGGGAGGATGACACCTCGGTATGACAAAGCCAGTAGCAACCACATTTCCTAAAAAGGGTGTTGCGGAAGGCCATTCACATTAGCATACGGACGAGGTCCAGAGGCTCCGATTCTGCCATATTCGCTTTGAACTGGAGAAAAAAAAAAAATTTTCGGTTCTTTCCTTACCGGTCTCCTTTTCTCAGGCGATTCTGCTGAGGCTCAAATTTCATCCATATCTCCTTTCATCGGTGCGATCCCAAGCTGTCGGGTTTCCCTGTCCTCAGACGAGGGAAATGCCACTCCATATGCGTAGATAAGATAAAGTTAAGCTCTTCCTCATCGCACATACTGCCCACAAGCATTTTGCATAGCACACACAGCTACAACAAGTACTCAGTACGTTTTTACTGGAAATAAAGTTATAACTTACATCTGTGATAAGATACAAATGCCAAATTTCAAAGA
>NC_051412.1:4537148-4537522 GCF_015228065.2 Penaeus monodon
TATTTACAGTGCTTGTATATTTAAGGTATTTCCTCATATGTATTTGTTAGCATTTACCCTCCACATTTAAATTCGTAAGTATCGAGCTGCACGACATATAGGATTCTGTATTTGTACTTAACATTTACAGATACCAAATTGATTTAAATGCACCACGGTCCTTGCGCCGCAGAACCTTCAATATTCTCTTCGGCTTATTTGTATGCATCGCTCTATTCCTGAAAATCTTGCAAGTAATACATAGTCTATTCTGTATGCATAAAAATGCTATCCTGCACTTCGTGTGTTCCGCAATGTATCCTCTATTTTTTTTATTTTCTCAAAATTTAAGGTGGATATCTACGTCTGTATCGATTCTCAAGAAGGCATACATC
>NC_051412.1:4537566-4538667 GCF_015228065.2 Penaeus monodon
AATATTTTAAATCTATAGCGCTGCCAAACTTTCTTTACGAAATATCATCGTGTTTTATTATTCATCATGTTCGATTCCAAACCTTTTCAACAAATTCTTTTATATTCCTTCTCCTTCCATTTTGTTGCGAAAGACATATGTAGAAACATAATAAGCGACTGAATAAACTAATTGGCTTCTCCTTTTAATACGGATCATTGAATCCATGTTTTGAGTTGTGGAGAGTTTACATTTTCGCGGCTTTTCGGCTACGTGTCATGACTTTCATGCAACATTTTTAGAATACCACTATTGTAGTTTTTATTGCTGATTAAGTATTTTCGCAGCGCAACGAACGACTCCTTCTAGAAAATTGGAAATAGTTTTAAGTGATAGAGGTCGTGTTGAATCAGCTTTACAATATTTCATAAAGAATCTACAAATTGTGTGTCTGTCCACAATATGTTGGTTTAATTAGTTTAAGAAGCACTCGAATCGTATGACAGGAGGAGTATACGTTATTATGATTTATACCGCATCGATTTACATCACAAAACGTGGTGTTTGAGAGTGATATGAGATCAAAAAAACCTTCAGAGCTTTCGAGTTACCTTGAGTCAACTTGTTAGGCATTCAAGTCAATGTCTAATTCTGTGCATCCATAAAACTAGCACACCAACTCAGCTCAAAAATAAAAGAAGGAATTTACACGACAAACTACGCTTCTCTTCAGGTATGACCATGGTGAGTACAGATATGCTGGGTTTCCGGCCACGTCGCAGTGGCTCTCTGTTTTTGATTCATATATATTTTTTTCTGCAATTCCCTTCTTTCTTTCCATTTCCTCACATCACAAATCCTATGTCTCCAACAATACCAAGGCAAAAGAATCGCGGTCAATCTCTAGAATGAAATGGCAAGTCCAAAAATATTTTCGAGATATTGGTAGTACCTTTTGGATAACATGGCACTCTTGGTCTTGTTCAGGAGAATAACTGTTCCGTGAAAGCAACCAAAGAGCTATTTCGCTAGTATGATATATGCGCAGCGTCTAACACACGCGATATAATGGATGATATTTCACAGATGCTTATAGTGATTTGGCTTAGGTAGGATTCAAGT
>NC_051412.1:4538710-4538781 GCF_015228065.2 Penaeus monodon
TAGTTATCTTAACCGTTGCCAATGTTATTCATTACTAAAACGATATTTTTTTTCTTTTCTTTTCTTGTTAC
>NC_051412.1:4538925-4539979 GCF_015228065.2 Penaeus monodon
AAACTATATTAGTAAAGCATCACATCATCATTATTAAAGTTAGATCATCATCTCATTTTATCATCATTAATATGATATGAATGATTTCCTGTTAGTAATATTACTCATAACATAAAATTCCCTATATATAGCCACACGATTTTAAGAGTAGAGTTACATGACTAGCCTAACTGCACTATCCTATTCGCACGTAAGAGCCAGAATATCAAATCCCATACATGTTAAAGTAGACGCGTGTTTCTGAAGGCATTCATATTGTCAGTTTTTTTCGAAGAATCTTAAAAATCCAGGATATAAGACTAATAATAATAGTGCTGGAAATACTAATTCAATCTTTCCATGTGTACATGTTTGTTTGATTTGCTAGGTACGTGGTGTATAGGACTTAGCTCGGGAAATTACTTTTTTACAGCAATAATTTTATGAACAGGAGATGTCGGGGGAAATTGAAGGATATTTTTGCCATTATTACGCCAAGAAATTTATTAAAACCAATATTTTGTTTCTTGGTTTATTTTTATTTTATTAAGGAAATGTAACAATCCTATTCTTCAACCAATACAGTAAAAAAGAAACTTAAAATAAACGTAACAACGCAATCACGATCTTATAGACCCAAAAATAAATGTAATAAAACACAAGATAAAGAAATGGAAAAAAAAACAATAGGAATAAGATAAAAAATAAATAAAACAAAGCAAAAAAAAAAAAAAACGGAAAGTAGAAAAAAATAGGAAATGAAAAATAATATGAGAGGGGCACTCACAAAAAGATATAAAAACAGCGTATAAGAGTGAAAGTGCTTCTGAATTCAAGGACGCTACGAGTTAAGTGTGGCATCTCCATCTGAAATTCAGTTGAAAAGTTTCGTCGGATATGTCGTGATAAACATTCTAGGAAAAGCCTTCCCCGATGTAAAATGAATTATTGGAGGTTATTGACAAATGGAGCAAGGCATGTGTTGTCGTATTTGTTATGTGTGGCGGGGGGATGGGGGGGTCAATGTGTAAAAACTGAAGTGTGTTGTTAATGATATTGCTCTCTTGATACCAAG
>NC_051412.1:4540167-4540766 GCF_015228065.2 Penaeus monodon
AAGTAGGTCTTCAGGGATGGCTAAAACAATAATTATTTTGTAATCCGACTTAAAGTACTCGTGAGATGAGACAGACAATGGACAAACAAACAAAAGAAAACTGATACATACATAAGATGTTGAACCTTTAACAAAACCTAAATGGAGAAGGAAAACAAATATTAAATAATAAGCGGAAGACGATTACAGAATTTGATAGTGAAGTAAGAGGAGATGATAGGAGGAGATAGAAGGAGGTAAGAAGCCGGTGGAAGGAATAACCTTTCGAAAGAATTTTGCTAGCTCAAAACACTCCATCTTAGCACTCAAAATATAATACTTAGTTTAATTCCTTCATAAAACATATTTCTATTTACAGATGAAAATGGCGACAGAAGGACGTTATGCAGAAGGAATGGGGACTTTTGAAGCGTGGAAATGATAATATAAACAGATTAAAGAGAGATATACATACATGTATACAGACACACGTTTTTGCGAAAATGTGGAACCGATATTGCAAAGCTTCAGGTTTTGTTTCTAACCTTTCGTATCACATTCAGCTTAAACGGTTTTAATAATGAATATCTATAACAATCTCTTCCTCTCTCTATCTTATG
>NC_051412.1:4540792-4541186 GCF_015228065.2 Penaeus monodon
ACGTTAATACACCAGAACCAAGTCCCTTTCACCCCCAAGGAACCGAAAACTCAATATATCCCCGAAAGACGAGCACCCTTTTTGCACATTAGCTTTTCTCCCCGGCCAATATTTCATCCAACAGCACCGGGAAGCGTTGGCAAGGCTCTCTCCGTAGGTATATAATCCAATCAACTGCACATCCATTACTCTTTCTCTCGGCATTCACCTGGGCAGCGCGCTAGAGGAAGGCAATTGGGTCTGGGTCATTTGGTCGGAGTCAAATAAATGATAGAACATTTGTCTTGGGTTGTAGTTTCAAGTTTGTATCGTTATCGTTTCATTAAGCGTCATTTCCGCTAACTGGATTGCTTCTGCATTGCTGTCGACTGTATAACTTATTTAATTAACATTA
>NC_051412.1:4541389-4541837 GCF_015228065.2 Penaeus monodon
GTCGAGAGAGAGGAAAAAAAAAGTAAATTGCCTAACTATACCAACAATCATTAACAAAGCAGCAACGAACCAGGAATGACAGGCGCCCGGCCCGAACCCAAACGCGGACGACTCGACACGGCCTTTCCCGGCCGAGAGAGATGAACGAGTTATTTGTGCCTGATCTTACGGATACATGCAGTTGGGAGATGCATATGGTTATTTGTGACACGTGATACACTCTGCAGCGTCGCCATTGTGGAGGGGAAATTTCCGGGGATACTCACAAGTAAAAACCGGGAAAATCGGAACGCTTGAGGACGGAGCGCGGGGAGGGATGGAACCGACTGCAAAGAGGCGTGGACTCTGCGGGTATGCTCCCGCGGGAACAGTCCTTTTGCTGTGAAGATCGCTCTTCGGGGTGTAGACTATCCATAGGTGTGTAGTGTGTGATTCTCTCTTACTTTTG
>NC_051412.1:4541906-4542939 GCF_015228065.2 Penaeus monodon
TCTTTACTGCAACAGTAATACTGATGAGACCGATAGCGACGAATAAACATTTCACTGTCGGCTAAAACACAAAACCATGCGGTTGGCAACAGCCGCAAGCCGACCCACAAACCAAAAGGGACAGCAGATGTTCAGAAAGGACTAGCAAAGGATATGTAACCTTTTAAAACCTTAATAACTCGCCAACCCGCAGTGAGCAGGCAACGCCGTTCGTGTTTGGTGGCCGTTAATGGATAGATGCCGAGACAATTGGTGTTTAACGACCAGTTCCGCGGTTCTCTCTCTGCTCATGCGGCAGTCCCGTTCGCTCGGACTCACTCCATCTTACACTAATATTCTTAATCTATTTTTCCTGATTTTCTCGTATTTTTGTCTGTTTTTCTTTTTTCTCTATATCCATTTTGTTATATTTTTCCTGATATCTTTTGTTTCCAACTATATCATCGGTAGTATGTCTTATTTCCATTTATCTTTCTTGACAGTTTCTCATATTTCTATATGTAATTTTCTTGCTATCTATATTACCATGTCTAATTTGTATTGTCAAATGTTTTTTTCTTTCTTTTCCAGATTAGCATCATTTCCATATATTTCTTATTAGATTTGTGTCTTAATTCCGACGGTCATCATTCCTTTTCTATCTTCGACTTGCATCATCACTTCCACTCCCTACTTTAAAAAGTAATCTCACATGTGCGTTACCTTCACGTTTTATCCCATACTTTATCACGTCTCTCCATTTTTCCATTTTCAAGGAACTTCATTTCTCCCATCTTCAGTATCAGCAATCCGGCCCTGCACTACCCTCCGTTGTGGCAACCAACCAGTACTCTCCCATCTGCGCGAAGTCTCACCCCAAGCGCCATTCATCCTCAAATACGAGTAATGTCTGGAGAACCCGCCTTACGCAGCCCTGGCTTTTTGAGATGAGCTCCGTCCATCAGCGCCGCCCCTCGTCTCGCACTCGTAGGCGCCCACGGGAGTTTAGCATGTTTGATAAGACACTAACAAAAGTACCAAAGCAAAAAGGAAG
>NC_051412.1:4545972-4546126 GCF_015228065.2 Penaeus monodon
AAGGGAAAATTGCAGACAAACTTATCTAAGACTAGCGTTTTAACGGGCTGGGGGGGGTGAGTCGGGTGAGGCTCTCGGCGGTGCTTAAGGGAGGAAGGGGAGGGGGTGTAGGTTCGACGTCATCAAAGCTTCATAGCTGCTGATACATATTACC
>NC_051412.1:4546160-4546327 GCF_015228065.2 Penaeus monodon
GTCATGCTTTGACGCCAATAGTTCCCAGATGTGATTAACATACGTATCTAGGTAGCATAGGCACATAGTAAGATAGGGACACGTACATACACTCCATCATCCCGGGCACATTATTCACTCTGGCACACGCTTACGCGACGACACGTTTTTGATCTGTGTATTATAAA
>NC_051412.1:4546799-4547745 GCF_015228065.2 Penaeus monodon
ATGTATGAGTACACTTGTGATATATCATTGGGTGGGTGTGTTGTATGTAGCATATAATATGAATAATCACACAGCCGCGTGTGTTTTGTGTATCATATGCATATGTAGTATAAATAGGTATTATGTATTGTAAATAGTGTGTGTGGGTTTGTCAAAGGAAAAAAAAGCACACAAAACTTGTCTAAGACTAGCGTTAACAATGATGAAACCCTCTGTCTACACATAGGCTAAAACAAAAGTTGTAGTTTAACGGCCACGTGCTCTGCGTGACATCCAGTGACCATTCGACAGACTTCCACACGCATTTTCCTACCTGCAAAACGAGCATGGATCTTTGGAAAGAAACACCGCTCCTTCAAGGAAGCGAATATACCAGGCGGTCAATATTTAGCGGCGCCTAGTACAATACAGGAGAGATGTTCCATAGTCAAACTACTGAGGCGGTCTTTGACTCCTTCAGACTCTCGCTCATGTTAGCGAGCAACGAGTTTTATACCTACGCTGTTTCACGTATGGACTGTCCCGTTAGCCGTGACGAAATTGGCTTCGTGATTCGGGCTGCTATCGTGGCGGGGAATAGGATGCGTTCGCGCGATATGGATTGCGCCCGCCGGCACAGCCCGCGCAACCAGACGCTATTGCTTGGTTGAGGGGCCGGGGAGCAATAAGGCACGCTGGCTGGGGGGGGGGGGGGGACGCAGACGGAAGCATCGCTGCGGTGGGGGTAGGCAAACGGAGGCAGTCGACTGGCGGGGGTTGTGAGGAGTCGTGGTAATGGCTCTCAGGCGGATGATTATTTACGGGAGGGGGGTGGGGTCGATTTCATCAAAGCTTCCTGGTCACACACTAATACCTTTCTGTAGTTATCTATAACGATATATTTTCTTGTATACTTTGACTATATAGGATACCCAAGAGTGATTACATAGTATAAGGTAGACGGCTG
>NC_051412.1:4549045-4549360 GCF_015228065.2 Penaeus monodon
TCTAAGATTACTTTCTGAAATTTTTAAAGGGTGGCTTTGTTTTAATTTATAAAATATTCTAAAAATATACTTATATACAGTGCATAATCATTCCCATTATATACTACAACGAAAGAAACAAAATTACCAAAAGTATGAGAGGGAGAGAACATTTCCTACAGCGTAACGGTGGCCACACAACCCTACATCTGGCTCAGGATCGAACATGCTTGACAAAGTGAACCCATAGAAGGCACCAAGCATGTAGGCGAATAACAAGAGGATCTAAATACAAAGACTAAATAATATAAAGAGGATCTCACCTGACAATAGAAC
>NC_051412.1:4549506-4549595 GCF_015228065.2 Penaeus monodon
ATACAGCTCATTTTAGTTTTCTTCAGAGCCATTAGGTAGAACCCACCGGAACAATCAGAGGTCATTACCGCGTCTATTTCTTTTTTCCC
>NC_051412.1:4549831-4549964 GCF_015228065.2 Penaeus monodon
GTAATAAATACATATAAATTGGCACTGCGAGGACTCAAGAGAGCAGTACACAGCACCTCTCGTTAAAAAGCTAGGATAGCGTCAATGGTGTTCAGCCACAGCTGACTCCCTTTCAGAAATTCCTGGCCGTTGT
>NC_051412.1:4550159-4550405 GCF_015228065.2 Penaeus monodon
GGAAAAAAAAGCGGGAGGCTAGGCTGCAAAATAGGTTAGGTTCAGAGCTTTAAAGAGAGCGGCTGTGATGCTTCTCTGAGCATCGCAGGAGGAACGATTCTCTTTTGTATTTTTTTCGATAAAAACTTAAAGAGTCATAACATGAACTGTTGAACTTCAAAGGTTTGTTAAAATTTTTAAGTTCACTTATATTTAGAAAACCTAAGTAGAAGTTGAATGTGTTTACACCGAACAACTATAAGCAAG
>NC_051412.1:4550550-4550895 GCF_015228065.2 Penaeus monodon
ATCGAACTTCCCCTAAATAAATGCTATTTCCTGTTCCTTAATGTCTACTTTTAGGCTTTTTGTTGTTAATCACCTGTCCAAGGTATTCAAAAACTCCATTATAAGATAAAAATATTATCATCTCTTAGAAATTGAATAATGAATTTTGTACTTAAACTGAAAAGCAATATATGTTCACAAAATTACGGAATCAGTAGGACATACATAACTTATCAATGCAATGCTTGAGGATTATATCTGATAATTAATGGAACGGTAACAGTTCTTCACAACCTTGGTCTCTATAAATAATCGGTATGCTGAGTTGCGAGTAACCAGTAATGTCCAATAATGCTAGATACTTAC
>NC_051412.1:4550930-4551750 GCF_015228065.2 Penaeus monodon
TATCGAAAGGGAGAAATACCATTAAGGGAACGAATGAATACACAACATCAGATTTGATGAAAAAATAAAAAATGACTGAAATATGAAATACTGTCAAGTGGATGAAAAAAAAAGAATCTCTTCTCCTAAGTTGAACATGGTCGAGATTATTCGGTAATGTCCTTCACTAATTCACTCTTAGACTTTGTTTGGAGGGATCAATCAGACGTGTCGAAGGATAACCAGCCATTCAGGGAATGAAAATGTATCGTGATTTGTGTGTGGGCGGAGGGGAGGCACGAGGTTGAAAAAGAAATTAGGGCTGCTAGATTAGGGGTGAGATAGAGGAAGGGGGTGAAGAGCGACAGGGAACTGAGATGGACGGTAGGGGAAGAAATGAAGGGGTATAGCGCGATAGTGAGGTGTTAGAAGGAACGGTAGGGGCTCTGAGATACATGGAGAAGGGAAGGCAGGACGTGGATTGAGATGGAAGGTCTGTGTTTTAAGAAGGCGGGATGGGGAAGGAAGGTGAGCATTGGAGCGGCGTACCGGACGTATTGGAAAGGGGCGACAGCGAGAACCGAGTAGGAGGGTAGGAGGTTGCGGTGATAGGGAGGAAGGCGGTGAGATGGAGACAGCTGGAGGGGATAGAGGAGGGGGAGGCAGGGAGTAGGTCGCGGCATAGAGAAGTGGAACCGAGTAGATCACTGGAGGGGTCTCTGCTCTGCCAATTACAAGCAGATACCTCAAAAATGTGCATGCAAATAAAGAATAGTATTTATAAAGTACATGTTTGTATGTCTTTTATACGCAAACATTGACTGTACCATTATAAGCGATT
>NC_051412.1:4551914-4552604 GCF_015228065.2 Penaeus monodon
TTACACAGTCGAGGAAAAAAAGCAAGTCTATTTTTCCTGTTTTATGTGCCATTGGATCATTCAGTCTCACACGGACAAGCACCAATACGACAGTAGACGTCTAACGTGGAGAGAAACATTATCATAATCATAGGAAAGCAAGTAGAATTAAATATTCATTACGTTTTACGACCTGAGCCGGAGTAATTACATCATGTGTGTGCTTAAGAGCGTGACTTCTTCGTGAGGAATTTTGAGTCGCTCCACCCTGCCAGTCCTAGGCCACCAGACTTATATCCACGGAAGATGACTAACAAGCGGTTGACGCACAATATATTTAGGACAGCCTGTTACATGCGTAATCTAAGGAGGGGGGGAGAGGACGGGGAAGGAAGGGGTGGGTGATGGGGAGGGATGGATGTGAGATATGGGAGATGCGGGGGCGACCACTGAACGTGTCATGTGACCGAGGATTGCGACGGCAGGACTATGACGAGACGCGTGAGCACGGGGAGGGGGGAGGTGTAAGAGGCTAGGTGTTGCCGGCACTGTCGTGAACTAAGTGAAGGATATCGGAGAATTGGTCACTCCCTATACCGCCTGGGTTCCTTTATTCTATATTCATTTAAAAAAGCTGAGTTCACCTACTTAATTGCAATATATTATCCCTTCTAATATCTCTCCAATTTCTTGGTGACTGCACTTGTATTA
>NC_051412.1:4552853-4553354 GCF_015228065.2 Penaeus monodon
GTAGTGTACGTTACGTATAATTGTATTGTCTGGTTGTGATGACGTACTGGCTGAATCTCTCTTGTACTTCTATATGTCTACTTGATGCTTGTCTGTCTATCACTCCCGGTTGTTTGTACTCTGTTTGTCTTTATTTCCTCACTCTTATTTCGCGCATATCCCTCTCTAGCTCGTATCTGGACTATCTGTTCGTTCTTATCACAGTGTATTTTTTTTAAGTGGGGGGGGAATCACGAGTAATGCACAGGGGGCGAGAGGCCCTTGAGAAAGAAGCAGGAATTTCTCATCATAAATACATTCTGAACATCGTTCTATATAATAATGAGAAGTTGAAATAGAATGGAACTAACTCCATACCACAGTAAAAAGACTAGGTAAATGATTAGACGAATTTTTCTAAAAATCTAGAAAGGGAATTTTATCAGGGAAGGACAAAATATCTAACGGGGACTGTGGCAAGAAAAAGGTTTAAGAACACTGGTCTATCGTTTGTTTGCTTGT
>NC_051412.1:4553542-4553763 GCF_015228065.2 Penaeus monodon
TCGGCTTCTTCACTCTCGATTTCCGTCCTAGCTGCCGGTCATCCCCAGGTCTGTCCTTGAAAGCTTCCTGCAGTTTTTCTATTTGCCAACAATGGTTTCATAGTAATCTCCACTTCTCTTTCTCTTGTCTTAGAAATGTTAAGATAATTGGTATCTTGTAATTAGAACTCCTATGCAAACATTTTTGATTTTTCCTATTGTGTCTGACTAAATGGATACAA
>NC_051412.1:4553999-4554712 GCF_015228065.2 Penaeus monodon
CAGTACTATATCAGAAATACCGAAGTGATGCAAGAAGAGGCTCCCGGACGCCAGAAACATCCGATACAAATAGTCATAAATCATACTATCGTAACGTAGAAGAAGGTAGATAAAATATTTCTCGAATTACAGATACTGCTATTCTATAAAGTTGGTCAAAACATACTCAACGGCATATTGATAATCATCTAAATATATAATCATTCCAAACGGAATAGAAGCTCCTTTCTCTCTGTATCCTAACTAGGTGCTTATCCTTATCCATCCTTTGTCTCTTTTTATCATTTTATCTTTCACCTGACAACCAATCACGCCAAACGAAATTTTCCAATTTCTTCTTCTTTAGCGTTGCTAATATTTGAATCTCTTTGAATCTTCTCTTTAAAACAACTATTTTTTTCGAGTGCCTGCATAACTAGTGATATAGGACTCATAAAATAGATCTGTATATAAAAAATGGCAGAGCATCCGCCTTATGAAATCTTCTTACTCTTCACGTGGCCGCTCGCTACCTTCAGTGCCTTGTCAATGAGATAGCTTCAATATTGCTTATCCTGTCTTTTGATGGCGCGAGAGAGTATCAAGGTAGATTAGTATAGTAAAGAGGAGATAGTGGTCTTTTAGTTTTCTCATTATATACCTGAGTGGATTTCATCGCAGTGACACATGGTCAAAGGACTATGTTTAATAATACTTTGTGAAGTTCAATAGAG
>NC_051412.1:4555826-4556047 GCF_015228065.2 Penaeus monodon
CGACAATTATATCGCATTTACCATATGCTGGATTATTAATAGACAATCATCGTTCGTATCACACTTACATATGAGAAGCGCCCTTTCTTTGAAGTAATGTGAACTATTGAATAGCATGATCATTGATATGTGTAATAACAATAAGGGATCATGATCATAAAGGATGTATAGAAATAATAACGATGAAAACAGTTCTGATCCTAAACATTGATCGTATTTGC
>NC_051412.1:4556416-4556585 GCF_015228065.2 Penaeus monodon
AAGAAAGATAAAATAATGATGCTGATGCTATGATGATTCCAGTATCGTCCTAGCTTTTACTTGTATGTGAATACTACACATCTCATGCAAATACAGCTGTAATTGTAAATTTTGCATCCTGATGCATAGAGAGAGTATAGATCGCATTTATTTATAGTGTATCCCTTAC
>NC_051412.1:4556650-4556965 GCF_015228065.2 Penaeus monodon
TCGCGCCTTCAAAGTACTACTGAGGCGACTTGAAAGTCAATTGACGGTGAACGGGTAGATCGAATAAGTATCTCCTTCAGTAAGAGATGGAAAGCATATTTGTACGTGGTTTAAGAACGTACAACGATTTGTATATTAATCCTGTTTACCGCACATTTGCAATAAGACCTCTCTCCTCTTGGAGGTAGATCAGGCTTGTGGTGCCTAGAACAGTATAAATTTATTTTGGTAGATTTGCATCAACAGTATACCAAGTTAATCAATCATGTTTTTACTACATCGTCAGAAATTGTTGGAAAAAAAAAAAGTTGCAAG
>NC_051412.1:4557012-4557748 GCF_015228065.2 Penaeus monodon
ATCAAAACAAAAGAGAGATAAGAAAAAAAACTCCATTCTCTTTGAATTCTTAATTACTTTTTTGGGGTAAACCGTCGGACGTTGGACGACGAAAACCACGAACAAATGTAATGATATATGATTTCATTGCAAATTCATATCACTATGTTAAGACCCACAGGGAACCGTATATGAAAATACCCATGCGCATTCGTAGTGGAAATTTGTCTCTGGAGGTTAACCAAACAGGGAAGTGAGCATTTCATTATATTTTCCTGATTTTCCGGGAGATAAAATAATGAGTTTGTAAAGTTGAGTACAAGATGGTTCGTATTTGAGAAGATATTTTCCAAAATGAAAGAGGAGAAATGTAGACTACTTCTCGCAATAAAAGTAAGTTTCTGGCGTTTATGAGGGACCGTGACCGACACAGTTCAGCACTCCAACTTTATCATATCACGACACCCAATGATAATTAAACCAGCCACTAGAGATTGTTTTCTTACTGAATATAATCCACTGCCCTCCATTTGCTTTCTTTGAGAAGTAAAATGTAGCGGAAACACAAGAATAAAACTAAATTCTTTGTGGAAAATGGGAACGAATAATCAGTAATGCAAATATTGTTTTCTGAAAATACTTGTTTTAAGGTATTGATGCTCTGAATAAGATGCTAACACCCTAGGTGACTGGTCAAATCTCAGATTGTTATACCTATAAATCAAGACAAAACACAATCGTTAGCTCTTCAAGCTGT
>NC_051412.1:4558819-4558978 GCF_015228065.2 Penaeus monodon
GGAGATTCAGTAAATCGAATAACTAGAATGATACTTACTAATTTTGAGAATATTTTTACTCGTGGTTTATTTGTAAAAAGAAAAACCTTAATAATTATAGAAAAGAAAGACCAATACTTGGAGCACTCATACTTATAAGAAGAACAATCTGTCGTTATT
>NC_051412.1:4559445-4559511 GCF_015228065.2 Penaeus monodon
ACATCCAGAACATGGAATATAACGTATAAACATATATATTTATCAAAATATTCTATGAGCAAACTG
>NC_051412.1:4560047-4560137 GCF_015228065.2 Penaeus monodon
AATAAAGAGTATCAAATATACGATTTCGTTTTTTTTTTTTTTTAGATGGTTCATCTTTCCTCAAACTACTCATGTTCCGGGTGAACAAAC
>NC_051412.1:4561958-4562076 GCF_015228065.2 Penaeus monodon
TAAGAGAAAATAATTATTTTTTTATTCATTTTAACAATAGTCAACCCTACTACTTGTCTTCTTATTCCTTTTTCTCCCTCTTTCTTTGGGGATTCGCATTCATCTCCCCCTCCCCCCT
>NC_051412.1:4562102-4564892 GCF_015228065.2 Penaeus monodon
TCAATAGCATCGGTCCAAATATCACTTTCAGAAACTGGTTACTGCAAATGTGGCGGCGGCTATCATATCGCAACAGCTGCATTTTGTGGTGTGCCTGCCTATTGTTGTCACTTCATTCGGAGGTAACTCAATATTAGACTCTCCCGCTGCCTTCGCTATTGGGGACTTCCAAACCAACTTCTTCGGAAAAAGTTGATGGGATTCGAATCTCAGCCGGCTCGGAAATTCCAGGAAGGTAAGAACGTAGATATGTATTGGGATTGTAATACTAACCATAAAAAATAACGTTTGACACAATACTCTACAGTTATTGTTTTCTAGTACTGTTAGTGTTGTATTAGAATATATTTAAACATGTTGCTGCCATTTGAAATATCTTAGGCTTGTAGTATATATCAAGATGGCAAGTATTATAATATATCTATTGATAGAAGGCTTTAGGAGAAAGGTCAAAGAAAAATATGCGTGAGGAATTAAGAAAATGAGAGGAAATAGAAAGATCGGATTGGCTTTTGCGTTCGTTTTTCTTTCTTTCGTTTTCCCTTGGGTCTGAAAAGGGCAGAACCAACGAAAATGGGTCAATTTCTAGTCAAACGACCAGAGCTTAGAACACCACCAGCGGAACCCGACGACTCCGATGGGTGTTTACGTCCCCGCTGATACTGGCTGAGTCGCGTTTTACTGATAGGGCCGCCACTTTGATCTTCTGCGTCTATAACTCCTTCTACAAGATAAGAGTATAATCATCCTCACACAGCGTGCAGATGTCCCGTTAGGACGGCCTTAATCACATTCGCACCGAAGCCCTGGATTTAGGAGGATGACACCTCGGTACTGACAAAGCCAGTAGCCACACATTTCCTAAACAAGGGTTTTGCCGAAGGCCATCTCCACATTAGCATACGGAGGTCCCAGAGGCTTTCTGCCATATACGCTTTGAACTGGAGAATCGTCTACGGTCTCCTTTCTCTCAGGCGATTCTGCTGAGGATCAATATTTCATCCATATCTCCTTTCATCGGTGCGCCCAAGCTGTCGGGTTTCCCTGTCCTCAGACGAGGGAATGCCACTCCAATATGCGTAGATAAGATAAAGTTAGCTCTTCCTCATCGCACATACTTCCCACAAAGGCATTTGCATAGCACACACAGCTACAACAAGTACTCAGTACGTTTTACTGGAAAATAAAGTATAACTTACATCTGTGATAAGATTACAAATGCCAAATTTCAAAGAAATTATTTATACATATATTCATAAAAAAGAATAATAATATATTTACAGTGCTTTGTATTTTAAGGTATTCCTTCATATGTATGTGTTAGCATTTTACCCTCCACATTTAAATTCGTTAAGTATCGAGCTGCACGACATATAGGATTCTGTATTTTGTAATAACATTTACAGATACAACTGATTTAAATGCACCACGGTCTCTTGCGCCGTGAACCTTCAATATTCTCTTCGCTTATTTTGTATGCATCGCTCTATTCCTGAAAATCTGCAAGTAATACATAGTCTATTCTGTCTGCATAAAATGCTATCCTGCACTTCGTGTGTTCCGCAATTGTATTCCTCTATTTTTTTTTTTCTCCAAATTTTAAGGTGGATATCTACGTCTGTATCGATTCTCAAAGAAGGCATACATCAAGGGGAAAGATAAGTTGAAGAAAGGAAAAGAGACAGAGAAAGAATATTTAAATCTATAGCGTGAACTTTCTTTACGAATATCATCGTGTTTTATTATTCATCGTCGATTTCCAAACCTTTTCAACAAATTCTTGTATATTCCCTTCTCCTTTCCATTTGTATTGGAAAGACATATGTAGAAACATAATAAGCGACTGAATAAACTAATTGCTTCTCCTTTTAATACGGATCATTGAAACCATGTTTTGTAGTTGTGGAGAGTTTACATTTTCGCGGCATTTTCAGCTCCGTGTATGACTTTTCATGCAAACATTTTTAGAATACCAATATTGTAGTTTTTATTGCTGATTAAGTATTTTTCAGCAGCGCAACGAACGCTCCTTCTAGAAAATTGGAAATAGTTTTCAAGTGATAGAGTCGTGGTTGAATCAGCTTACAATATTTCATAAAGATATCTACAAATTGTGTCTGTCAAATATGTTGGTTTAATTAGTTTAAGAAGCACTCGAAATCGTATGACATTAGGATATACGTTATTATGATTTATACCGCATCGATTTACATACAACGTGGTGTTTGAGTGTGAAGAGATCAAAAAACCTTCAGTAGACTTTTCGAGTTACCTTGAGTCAACTTGTTAGGCATTCAAGTCCAATGTCTAACTTCTGTGCATCATAAACTAGCACACCAACTCAGCTCAAAATAAAAAGAAGAATTTACACGACAAAACTCCGCTTCTCTTCAGGTATGACCATGGTGAGTACAGATATCTTGGGTTTTCCGGCCACGTCCGAGTGGCTCTCTGTTTTTGATTCATATATATTTTTTTCTCGCAATTTCCCTTTCTTTCTTCTCCATTTCCTCACATCACACATCTCCATTGTCTCCAACAATACCAAAGGCAAAAGAATTCGCGGTCACTCTCTAGAATGAAATGCAAGTCCAAAAATATTTTCGAGATATTTGTCATGTACCTTTTGGATAACCCATGGCACTCTTGGTCTTGTTCAGGAGAATATAACTGTTCCGTGAAGCAACCAAAGAGCTATTCGTAGATATATGCGCAGCGTCTAACACACGCGATATAATGATGTATATTTCACAGATGCTTAATAGTGATTTGCGCTATAGGTAGGATTCA
>NC_051412.1:4565263-4565638 GCF_015228065.2 Penaeus monodon
AATTCCCTATATATAGCCACACGATTTTAAGAGTTACATGACTAGCCTACTGCACTATCCTATTTTCTCACGTAAGAGCCATGAATATCAAATCCCATACAATGTTAAAGTAGACGCGTTTCTTGAAGGCATTCATATTTTCAGTTTTTCGAGAATTCTTATAAAATCCAGGATATAAGACTAATAATAATAGTGCTGGAAATACTATTCAATATTTCCATGTTTGTTTACATGTTTGTTTTGATTTGTAGGTACGTGGTAAGGACTTAGGCTCGGGAAAATTACTTTTTTAAGCAATATATTTTATGAAACCGGAGAATGTCGGGGGAAATTGAAGGATATTTTTGCCATTATTACCAAGAAATTTATAAACCA
>NC_051412.1:4565671-4565765 GCF_015228065.2 Penaeus monodon
AAGGAAATGTAACCAATCCTATTTCTTCATACAATACAGTAAAAAAGAAACTTAAATAAACGTAACCAACGTCAATCACGATCTTATAGACCCA
>NC_051412.1:4565890-4566190 GCF_015228065.2 Penaeus monodon
TAGAGGGGCACTCCAAAAAGAATATAAACAGCGTATAGAGTGAAAAGTGCTTCTGATTCAAGACGATACGAGTAATGTGTTGCATCTCCATTCTGAAATTCAGTGAAAAGTTTCGTCGGATAATGTCAGTGATAAACATTCTAGGAAAAGGCTTCCCGATCGTAAATTGAATTATTTGGAGTTATTGACAAAATTGGAGCAGGCATGTGTGTATTTGTATGTGTGGCGGGGGGAGGGGGGGGGTCAATGTGTAAAAACTGAAGTGTGTTTGTTAATGATATTGCTCTCTTTGATACCAAG
>NC_051412.1:4566363-4566930 GCF_015228065.2 Penaeus monodon
AAGTAAGGTCTCAGTGGATGGCATAAACAATAATTATTTTGTAATCCGACTAAAGTACTCGTGAGACAGACAATGACAAACAAACAAACAGAAGACCTATACATACATAAGATGTTAGAACTTTAACAAAACCTAAATGGAGAAGGGAAACAAAATATAAAATAATAAGCGGAAGACTGATTACAGAATTTGATAAGGTGAAGTAAGAGGAGATGATAGAGGAAGATAGAAGGAGAAGAAGCGGTGGAATGGAATAACCTTTGAAAGAATTTTTGCTAGGCTCAAAACACTCCATCTTAGCCCTTAAATATATACTTAGTTTAATTCCTTCATAAACCTATTTCATATTTACAGATGAAAATGGCGACAGAGGACGTTTATGAGAAGGAAATGGGGAATTTGAAGGTGGAAATGATAATATAAACAGATTAACAGAGAAGATATACATACATGTATACAGACACACGTTTTGCTAAAATGTGGAACCGATATTGCAAAGTTCAGGTGTTCTAACCTTTGGTATCACATTCAGCTTAAACTGTTTTTAATAATGAATATCTATAACAA
>NC_051412.1:4566978-4567371 GCF_015228065.2 Penaeus monodon
ACGTTAATACACCAGACCAAGTCCCTTCACCCCCAAGGAACCGGAAAACTTCAATATATACCCGAAAGCACGAGCACCCTTTTTGCACATTAGCTTTTCCTCCCCGGCCAATATTTCATCCACAGCCCCGGGAAGCGTTGGCAAGGCTCTCCCGTAGGTATATAATCCATCAAATGCACATCCCATTACTCTTTCTCTCGGCCTCACCTGGGCAGCGCGCTAGAGAGGCAATGGGGTCTGGGTCATTTGGTCTGCAGTCAAATAAATGATAGATAAATTTGTCTTGGGTGCTAGTTTCAGTTTGTATCGTTATCGTCATTAGCGTCATTTTCGTTAACATGGATTGCTTCCTGCATTGCTGTCGCTTTATTAACTTATTTATTAACTTATTAT
>NC_051412.1:4567568-4567971 GCF_015228065.2 Penaeus monodon
GTCGAGAGAGAGGAAAAAAAAGTAAATTGCTAAACAACAATCATTAACAAGCAGAACGAACCCAGGAAGACAGCGCCTCGGCCCAGAATCCCAAAACGCGGACGACTCGACACGGCCTTTTCCCGGGAGAGAGATGGACGAGTTATTTGTGCATGATTTACGGATACATGCCAGTTGGGGATGATGCATAGGCGGCACGTGAGACACTCTGCAGGTCGCCATTGGAGGGGAAATTTCCGGGGAGACTCACAACGTAAAACCGGGAAATCGGGAACGCTTGAGGTACGGGAGCGCGGGGAAGGGATGTGACCGGACTGCAAAGAGGCGTGGACTCTGCTGGGTCTGCTCCGCGGGAACAGTCCTCTTGCTGTGAAGATCGCTCTTGTGGGTAGACTATCCATAG
>NC_051412.1:4568071-4569065 GCF_015228065.2 Penaeus monodon
TCTTTACTGCAACAGAATACTGAGAGACCGATAGCGACGAAGAAACATTTCACTGTCGGCTAAAACACAAACCATGCGGTTGGCAACAGCCGCAAAGCCCCGACCCACAAACAAAAGGACAGCAGGATGTCAGAAAAGGACTAGCAAAGGATATGTAACCTTTAAAACCTTAATAACTCGCCAACCCGCAGAGCAGCAACGCCGTTCGTGTTTTGTGGCCTGTTAATTGGAGAGATTGCGGAAAATTGGTGTTTAACGACCAGTTCCCGCGGTCTCTCTCTGCTCATGCGGCCTTCCCTTCGGCTCGGACTCACTCCATCTTACACTAATATTCTTAATCTATTTTTTTCCTGATTTTCTCGTATTTTTGTCTGTTTTTCTTTTTTTCTATATCCATTTTGTTATATTTTTCCTTGATATTCTTTTGTTTCCATTTATTTCTCGTTAGTATGTCTTATTTCCATTTATCTTTTCTTGACTTTCTCATATTTCTATATTGTAATTTTCTTGCTATCTATTATTACCATCTAATTTTGTATTTCAAAATGTTTTTTTCTTTCTTTTCCAGATTTCCATCATTTCCATATATTTCTTATTTAGATTTTGTCTTAATTCCGACTGTTCATCATTCCTTTTTCTTATCTTCCCTTTTCATCATCACTTCACTCCCTACATTTAAAAAGTAAATCTCACCATGTTGCTATCTTCACGTTTATCCCATACTTTCCTCTCTCCCTTTTTCCATTTTCAAGGAAATTTCATTCTCCCATCTTCTATCCAATCGGCCCTTCACTACCCTCGTGTGGCAACCAACAGTCCCTCTCCATCTGCGCGAAGTCTCACCCCAAGCGTCCCTTTTCCTCCTCAAATACTAGTAATGTAATGAGAACCCGCCTCTACGCAGCCCCTGGGATTGAGCTCCGTCCATTCAGCGCCGCCCCCTCGTCTCGCACCTCGTCAGGCGCCCACGGAGTTTATGCATGTTTTATAAGAC
>NC_051412.1:4571462-4571605 GCF_015228065.2 Penaeus monodon
TTGCAGACAAAACTTATCTAAGACTAGCGTTAACGGGGCTGGGGTGGGGGAGTCGGGTGAGGGCTCTCGGCGGTGCTTTACGGGAGGAAGGGGAGGGGGTGTAGGTTCGACTTCATCAAAGCTTCCTAGCTCTGAATATTACC
>NC_051412.1:4572395-4573022 GCF_015228065.2 Penaeus monodon
CTTGTCTAAGACTAGCGTTAACAATGAAACCCTCTGTCTACACATAGGCTAAAAAAAAGTTGTAGTTTAACGGCCACGTGCTCTGCGTCCATCCCAGTGTTCCATTCGACAGCTTCCGCATTTCCTACCTGCCAACGAGCATAGATCTTTGGAAAGAAACACCGCTCTTCAAGAAGCGAATATCCGGCAGTCAATATTTCGCGGCGCCAGTCATACAGAAAGTTCCAGTCAAACTACTCCGGTCTTTGACTCCTTCCTACTCTCGCTCGTTAGCGGCAACGATGTTTTATACCTACGCTGTTTCCGCTGATGTCCCGTTAGCGTGACGAAATTGGCTTCGTGATTCGGGCGCACGTGGCGGGAATGGATGCGTTCGCGCGATAATGGATTGCGCCCGCCGCCGCCCGCGCATCCAGGACGTATTGCTTGGTGGGGGGGGGGCAATAAAGGCATCGCTGGCTGGGGGGGGGGGGGGACGCAGACGGAAGCATCGCTTGCTGGGGGGTAGGCAAACGGAGGCATCGCTGGCTGGGGGGTGAGGAGTCGGGTAATGGCTCTCGGCGGTGTTTTACGGGGGGGGGGGGGGTCGATTTCATCAAAGCTTCCTGGTTCTCACTAATACCTTTC
>NC_051412.1:4574440-4574623 GCF_015228065.2 Penaeus monodon
GAAAGAAACAAAATTCCCAAAAGTATGAGAGGGAGAGAACCTTTCCTTACAGCTATGGTGGACACACAACCCTACATCTGGGCTCAGGATCGAACATGGCTTCGACCACTGAATCCATATCGAAGCACCAAGCATGAAGGCGAAACAATAGATCTAATAAAAGATAAAATAAATAAAAGCAGG
>NC_051412.1:4574895-4574974 GCF_015228065.2 Penaeus monodon
AGGCTCAAGAGAGGCATCACAGCCCCTCTCTTTAAAAAGCTCTGGAAGCGTCAACTGTTTTCAGCCACAGCTGCTCCCT
>NC_051412.1:4575216-4575414 GCF_015228065.2 Penaeus monodon
TTAGGTTTCCAGAGCTTTTAAAGAGAGCGGCTGTGATGCTTCTCTTGAGCATCGCAGGAACGATTCTCTTTTGTATTTTTTTAGATAACTTACATGAGTCATAAATGAACTGTTGAACTTCAAAGGTTTTGTTTAAAATTTTTAATTTCACTTATATTTAGAAACCTAAGTAGAAGTTGAATGTGTATACTACCGACA
>NC_051412.1:4575541-4575881 GCF_015228065.2 Penaeus monodon
TAGTAAATCGACTTCCCCCAAAAATGTTCCTTGTTCCTTAATTGTGGCTTTTTGTTTAATCACCTGTCCAAGGTATTCAAAAACTCATTATAAGATAAAATATTATCATCTCTTAGAAATTGAATAATGATATTTTGTACTAACTGAAAATAGCATATTAATATGTTCACAAAATTACGGAATCAGTAGACAATACATAACTTATCAATGAATGCTCTGAAGGATTATATCCTGATAATTAATGACACGGTAACCGTTCTTCACAACCTTGGTCTCTATAAATACTCGGTATGCTGAGTTGCGAGTAACCAGTAATGTCAACATAATGCTAGATACTTTA
>NC_051412.1:4575924-4576582 GCF_015228065.2 Penaeus monodon
GGGAAAATACCATTAAGTGAACGAATGAATACACAAACATCAGATTTGATGAAAAAAATAAAAATGACCTGAAATATGAAATACTGTCAAGTGGATGAAAAAAAGAATCTCTTCTCTTTGAACATGTCGAGACTTTATTCCGAGTTAATGTCCTTCACTAATTCACTCTTAGACTTTTTTTGGAGGATCAATCAGACGTGTGAAGGATAACCAGCATTCAGGGAAGGACAAATATCTGATTTGTGTGGGCGGAGGGAGGCACAGGAGGTTGAAAAAGAAATTGGGGGTGAGATAGGAAGGAGGGAGAGCGACAGGGA
This sequence comes from Penaeus monodon, assembly GCF_015228065.2. Taxonomy (NCBI): domain Eukaryota; kingdom Metazoa; phylum Arthropoda; class Malacostraca; order Decapoda; family Penaeidae; genus Penaeus; species Penaeus monodon. The sequence continues at coordinate 4,576,242 of NC_051412.1, forward strand.
ACTGAGATGGACGGTAGGGGAAGAAATTGAAGGGGTTAGCGCGATAGGAGGTTTAGAAGGAAGGTAGGGGTTGAGATAGGAGGAAGGGAAGGCGGCAAGGGGTTGAGATGGAAGGTATGGGTTAAGAAGGAGGGATGGGGAAGGAAGGTGGATGGGAGGGGGTACCGGAAGTATTGGAAAGGGGCGACAGGGAACCGAGATGGAGGGTAGGGGTTGCGGTGGGAGGGAGGGGTGATGGAGACAGCTGGAGGGGATAGAGGGGGGAGGCGGTCGCGGCATGAGAAGTGGAACCGAAGTAGACTGGAGGGTCTCTGCTCTGCCAATTACAAGCAGATACCCTC
>NC_051412.1:4576842-4577440 GCF_015228065.2 Penaeus monodon
GTCGAGGAAAAAGCAAGTCTTATTTTTACTTCCTTTTATTTGCCATTGGATCATTCAGTCTCACACGACCAAGCACCAATACGACATAACGTCTAACGGAGAAACATTCTCATAATCACTAGGAAATGCAATAGAATTAAATATTCATTACGTTTTACGACCTGAGCCTGAGTAATTACATCTGTCTTAAGAGGTGAATTCTTTTGATGAATTTATCCGCTCCCCTGCCAGTTCATTAGGCACCAGCTTATACAACGGAAGCTGTACAGCGTGACGGCACAATATATATTAGGACAAGCCTGTTACATGCTTTTAATCTAGGAGGGGGGAGAGGAGGGGAAGGAAGGGGTTGGGAGATGTGGTGAGGGGAGATGGGAGATATGGGGAGGGGGGAGTGTTGTGAGAGGATTGGAAGTGAGGCTGACGAGGACGCGTGAGCACGGGGAGGGGGGAGGTAGTAAGAGGTAGGTTTGGGCAGTGTGAGATTAAGTGAAGGATATCGGAGAATTGTTTTCATATACCAGTGGGTTTCCTTTTTCTATCTTCATTTAAAAAAGCTGATACCCTTTATTCCATATATTTCCCTCTAAATCTTCAA
>NC_051412.1:4578037-4578101 GCF_015228065.2 Penaeus monodon
AAAAAGGTTAAGAACCACTGGTCTATCGTTTGTTTGCTTGTCTTCCTCCTTCCCTCCCCCTCAC
>NC_051412.1:4578187-4578410 GCF_015228065.2 Penaeus monodon
TCTTCGGCTTCTTCCTCTCGATTTCCGTCCAGCTGCCGGTCATCCCCGGTCTGTCCTGAAAGCTTCCGTGTTTTTTCTTTCCAACAAGTGGTTTCACAATCTCCACTTCGCTTTCTCTTGTCTTAGAAATGTTAATGATAATTGTTATCTTGTAATTAGACTCTATGCAACATTTTTGATTTTTTCCTATTGCTGTCTGACTAAATGGATATCAAATCTTTTC
>NC_051412.1:4578648-4579300 GCF_015228065.2 Penaeus monodon
GAAAGAAGAGGCTCAGACGCAGAAACATCGATACAAATAGTCATAATCATATATCTTGACGTAGAAGTTAGAATAAAATATTTCTCGAATTACAGATACTGCTATTCTATAAAGTTGGTCAAACATACTCCAACGGCAATATTGATAAATCATCTAATATATAATAATTCACAAACGGAATAGAAGCTCCTTTCTCTCTGTATCCTATTTAGTTGCTTATCCTTATCCATCCTTTGTCTATTTTTATTCATTTTATCCTTTCAACTGACAACCAACTCACGCCAAAAGAATATTTTCCATTTCTTCATTCTTTAGCGTTGCTTAATATTTGAATCTCTTTGAATCTTCTCTTTAAACACTATTTTTTTCCGAGTGTCCTGCATAACTTATTTCATAAGACTCATAAAATAGATCTGTCTTAAAAAAGGAGAGCACCGCCTTTGAAATCTTCATTGACTCTTCCGTGGCCGCCGTACCTTCAGTGCCTTGTCATGAGAAGCTTCAATATTGCTTATCCTGTCTTTTGTGGGCGAATATCAAGGTTAGTTTAGTAAGTAAATATAGTGTCTTTTATGTTTTCTCTTTTTATCCTGAGGGCTTTCATCGCAGTGACATGGTCAAAGGACTATGTTTAATAATACTTTCTGAAGTT
>NC_051412.1:4580576-4580688 GCF_015228065.2 Penaeus monodon
CGTCTGTTTTACTTTGTATGTGAATACTACAACATCTATGGGCAATACAGCTGTAATTGAATTTTTGCTCCTGATGCAGATGAATATATATCGCATTTATTTATAGTTATCC
>NC_051412.1:4580781-4581044 GCF_015228065.2 Penaeus monodon
GACTTGAAAGTCCAATTTGACGGTAAAGGGTTATCGAATAAGGTATCTCCTTCATGTAAAAGGAAAGCATATTTTACGTGGTTTAAGAAGTACAACGATTTGTATATTAATCCTGTTTATCCGCACATTTGGCAATAACCTCTCTCTCTTGCGGTGACAGGCTTGTGGTGTAGAACAGTATAAATTTTATTTTGGTAGATTTGATCAACAGTATACCAAGTTAATCAATCAATGTTTTTCCTACATCTTCAAGAATTGTTGGG
>NC_051412.1:4581136-4581778 GCF_015228065.2 Penaeus monodon
ATCCATTCTCTTTGAATTCTTAATTACTTTTTTGGGGTAAACCGTCGGACGTTGACGTTGAAACCACGAACAAATTTTAATGAAATATGATTTCATTTGCAAATTCATATCACTATGATTAATGACCCACAGGGAACCGTAATGAAAATAATCCCCGCCATTGCGTAGGGAAATTTGTCTCTGGAGGTCAACCAAACAGGAAGTGAGCATTTCATTATTTTTCTGATTTTCCCGGAGATAAAATAATGAGTTTGTAAAGTTTAGTACAATATGGTTCGTATTTGAGAAAGATATTTTCCAAAATGAAGGGAAAATGTAGACTACTTCTCGCAATAAAAGTAAGTTTATGGGCGTTTTATGAGGGACAGTGACTGACCAGTTTAGACACAACTTTATCATATCGACATCCCATGATAATAAACCAGCCACATAAATTGTTTTCTTTTGTATTATAACTCCACTGCCTCCATTTGCTTTTTGAGAGTAAAATGGTAGCGGAAACAAAGAATAAAAATAAATTCTTTTGGAAAATGAGTAACGAAAATCTAATGCAAATATTGTTTTCTGAAAATACTCTTTTAGGTATTGATTGCTCTGAATAAGATGTACCACCCTAGGTGACGGGTAAAATATCAGATTCAG
>NC_051412.1:4582458-4582942 GCF_015228065.2 Penaeus monodon
CCACTTTCAATGCTCCATATGAAATAATGGTCACCAGCACCATCTACTCCCGGAACGAAATGTTTCGCATATATGGAGACTCTCCATTTTATTTTATATATTTATCTATTTCATGTTTATTTATTTATCTTTTTTCTTCACTGTCATTAAATGTGATTAATATAGCTATCATTGGTAAAAGTCCTTTATATAGTAACAGTTTAAAATAATGTACCAAAAATACATTTTATGTTTAAAAAAGAAAAAGACGGAAAAAAATTTAATGGACTAGTAAAAGATACAATAAAATTGTACATATTCACAGCCTTTCGAATGTAAAATTTGGTAACGAGAGATGAATACAATAATGGAACTTCATTTATGCATATCCACTATACATACAATATATCCATTAACACACATAATCCAGCTGTCCAGCGCTCGGATGTTCCACTGTCTGTTCTGATATAAACGAGCTTTTTACACGTATGGAATTAGTGAGTGG
>NC_051412.1:4583464-4583696 GCF_015228065.2 Penaeus monodon
TATCCTTTCCCCGTGCTTTATGACCTGAAACAAAGGCTCTATTTTATGTGCTTTTCGCGCAAGCCTGGGCAGAATGGGGAAATGTGCGTGGTGAATGGTGTTCTGTAGGAAATGGAGAGCCAGAAATTGCTGTAGCGTAATTAGGATGTTTCGGTTTAAATTGAGTGTCTGTTGAGAAGTAGAATAGAGTAATTGCTTGTGTTTTACCGCGCTCACTTCAGTTATAGTGAGT
>NC_051412.1:4583741-4584322 GCF_015228065.2 Penaeus monodon
GTCAGTTCCTTTTTGGCTGTCTCTGTCCCTCTTTCTTTCACACAGAGCAAAGCTTCGAAAAATATCAAACGAAGGAGGTACGGAACTAAAACAAAATGCACAAACTGACAAAGTGATACAGATCCTTGTTAACCACGAATGAAAAACTAAACAAACGCCTCTCAGAAAAGAAACAGAGATAGCTAATTAAAAATCAACCTTCCATACCCAGATAGCACAGCCTAAATCCCTCACTGGCCCCAGCCTCGCAATCCCTCCGGTCCCGCCCTTGAAAATCCCCCCAGATCCCCGGTGCTCAACAGCTCTTATCAGCCTCGAGAAGAAAGCTTTTATCGGGCGCACCCCGAAGGGCCTCCGCGGCGCCCCAGGAGGTCCTCTCGATGAAGAGTTTATCACTCCGCCCGCGCCGACGCCGGGGACCTTCTCCCGGTGATATTTCATTCGTTTTGTGGGTTTTCGCGAGTCCTGAGGTTCTGGCCGAGGGATAAATCAGACTGCGGTTGTAGTCCCTTCGTTTCTTCACCTCTTTATCTCCCTATACAGTCCCTACTTTTTTTCCTTTTTTTAACGCTGCTGCTCAA
>NC_051412.1:4584600-4584823 GCF_015228065.2 Penaeus monodon
GACACCCTGTAAAACACTTTTCCCCCGTCACCAAATTGCTCACTATGCACAATAACCTCTTATCCAACCTCGCTTGATTTCTGTGCACCTTCCCTCGCGACGATTTCTTCCTTAATTTCGCATTTCAATCTACTTTGTTCTCAACGGAAGGCAAATGGCTTTCTCACGTATCACATGTTCGTCCCGGGAATCTTATTTTATTTTCGAAAGATGTCGAAAAAGT
>NC_051412.1:4586074-4586312 GCF_015228065.2 Penaeus monodon
ATCATGTAGAGCCAGCCATCAAATATTCTGTTGAAAAAGCGCTAGAAATAGAAAAGGCAAAGAATCACGGAGAGAAAACCAGGGAAAAAAAAACATGGAGACGAGAGAAAAGGCCGCTCCGAAGCCGGTCCTTCGACGAGAGCCGCTGAGTGCCAACAAAATCGTATTTGCTCAGCGCCCCTGACCCGAGACTCAAAGAAGAGTGTAAATTTCATATCTGAGATCTGTTCCAAGATGC
>NC_051412.1:4586509-4588065 GCF_015228065.2 Penaeus monodon
TCCCTAAAACAAGGTTTCTCCAACAACCCTCGAGGCGTGATTAGTGATTATGATCGTATTTGACGGTAGTGAATCATGAACGAAAAGAAGAAAAAAAGTTTTGTTTCTGTGTCTTGGAGTCGGAATCAGAAACGTCCGAGGAAAACTAGAAGAGTCTGTTGTTACGAAGTCACAGGTGGACATAAAAGAATTACGTTGTGTAAATTCCTGATTATAAACGATGTACATTGTAGTTGTGTATGAAGTGTGTATTTGCATAGAAAAGTAAATGTACATACTTTATGAAAACATATATCGTATCCTGAAGTATTATATATCTTCATGTATGCAGCCATATCAGCATTCCCCATGAATCTTTAAATTATTATTAACCCCACGTAATATTCACTTTCCCAACGCCATAACGTCAGATAAGACTCGAAATGATCTCTCCTCGTTTGCATTATGATTTTAACGTTTGAGGAAAAATATTCCTCAGTGGCTCCTAATTGCGCTGACAGCCCTGGCACGATAAACACGTTTGCTCACGACCAGCTGGTCGACGTCTCGCGCTGATTGCTTTTGCTGTCACCCAGGACGACCCAACCAGTAAAGGCTCGGGGTTTGCGTTATCTGGTTCCAGTTTTAGAAGTCGAGTCACGAGGTAGGCGGGTCGACGGCGCCCTGTGTCAAGGGGGAATGAAGTTAGCTGCAAGTTAAGGGTAGTTTGTCCTGTATTTGCATTCAAATTATGATGGAATAATATGTTTATACAACAGGTTTTAGTTGTGATTTCGGTGACTCATATATCATACAAGGTAAAGAGTAAGTAATACAGGCTTCAGAACTACCCAATCAAGTTGCAAATGCTCCATATCCTACGAATGTTCATTTTGAGTAATGAAATGGATACTCGATGAAAAAATCTAATTGTCTATACCCGAAGCCCTTTACATTTTGCTTAAAAGGTAGAATAATATTCATATATGTATATTACGTCTATATACCAGCATAATCATCTCCCTTTAAATATATTATTTGTCTCAAAAAATGTTTTTGTACAGATCGGTGTATTATGTCCTTCTTTTAGGCAGTGTTTATAATCTTATTTTATTGTATACATTGTACTTGGAAAACGCGTAAATATTTTGAACATTTATTCAGCGCTTTGTAAAAGCTTTGCAGTTTTTCTCTAACAATTATATGCATGTCATATACAGCGGCTCTTTTACTCTCTCTCATCTTGCTTCCTTTTTAGCGTAATCTATTTTCAGATTTACTTTTTGTAATTATTATCATGAAACGAGAATTAACAAAATAATAGAAGTGCTGGTCTTTTTTGCAATGATCATTAGTGTGGATCTTTACACATGTTTCTGTGCCTATCCGTTAGTAGAACGATTGAGGTATTTATCACCCGTACACCATTTCTGAATGACTGAAGAATTCCAATGATAAGTATCAGCCGTGCTAGTCGTAACGACCTCCTGACCTTACCATATTATGTTATCCTCCATGTTCTTATACTAAGAATTAGCAATCAACGTTGTTTCCCCCCTTTTTAATGGGGTAAATTA
>NC_051412.1:4588867-4589226 GCF_015228065.2 Penaeus monodon
ATGTCTGCAGTTATTCTTGTACCTTTTGTCTTACTTTTAATTTCGTCACTATTTAAGACTATAAGGTTTACAATTCACTGGCTCGACCCTCGTGGAACATTCCATCATTAACGTTAATCGCTACATTTACTCCCTATTTCGATCCCATTTAATAAAGTAAAGTCATTAAATATCATAACGACATAATATACAGATAACCACCCATAATAATTTTCAAGTACTCTCATAATGGCATTATCTTGTTGGCAGAGAACTTCGAGTCCATTATCAGTTTCATAAACTGTTTGTTAATTTTTCGCTATAATAGTTCAGTGATACTATATTCGGATGATAACAAGTGTGCTACCGAAGGCAGCTTT
>NC_051412.1:4589245-4589449 GCF_015228065.2 Penaeus monodon
TTTACATAATATGAAGTAAATTAATCATGGTCTACATTTTATATTTTCAAATTACCTCCAAACTAATAATAGTTCATACTAAAAGAGTTTCATCTGTGTCTAAAATTCATTCAGAGAGTCTCAGATTTCCGGAAGGGCTCGATGAAAGAAAATAATTATTTTTAAACTTTATGTGTTTCATGTGCAGTGTAGCATAATGTAGGT
>NC_051412.1:4589835-4590316 GCF_015228065.2 Penaeus monodon
GGCATATAATCTCGAATGCTGTGTACACTATTAACTTAACTAAAATTAAGAATCAAGTCCTAGAAACACCTTTCTTTCCAAGATTTTCATTCTAAGATCATTTTCATCTAAATAAGAATAAGGTCGATTGCTCGAATCTCCAAGTGACACGGGTGTTTGCTTCAACTTACTGATAATTGAATATAAGTTATCTAACTTATTTGTTCACAATGAAATTATTCGTATGGTGTTAGCAGACCAATCTCTCCCTCTTCGTGGGTACCCAGGACACATCGACACTCATTCCTGAGTCCCCTCTATATTATAGAAACCGCCTACCTTCTCTAGTTCTCCATTCTATAATCTAGTTGAATCATGTTTTTACCATCTCTCTCCGTTGTTTACATTGTTATCTCTCACTTTCTTATATACCTTCCTCTCTTCCACCCTTTTAACTCTAATAAGAGTTTGAAACTTACCGTTCCAGTAACCTATGCTGCGT
>NC_051412.1:4590370-4591133 GCF_015228065.2 Penaeus monodon
GCGCGCGTCAATTTAATTTGCCATCGATATAATACGATGCAGGAATCGCATGTTTCGGTCGTTTAGGAAACCTTTTACCTTTTTACCGTAGCTTTCATATGATGCGTTCAAAATTGATATTAAGCTAAAATATAATGTTGCTCTACATTTGACTGTTCAGTGGCATATTCATTTTATCAAACTCACACTCACGAGTTTGTTTAAAATCATTCGTGCAGAAAGAATCTTTTAGCGTGGCCTCTTGTTTACTTTGTGGATCATCCCTAAGTTTCATGCAAATACACATCGTCCATTGTCCGCTTAGTGGCTTTTGAAAAAAAAAATGCATGTCTTGCACTCTTCGTAATCCAAAATAACGGTGCAACGAATTGTTGATTTTAACGAATTAAGTTGTGACAAATTTAATAATAAGCGTTTCGCAAGCAAGTACTTCAGACTTACTGTGCAGCATTGTTGTGCAGAGTTGTTTGATTAAAAGCTTTTGTTTCATTAAGTACATCGCGTGAGGTGTTTTATTGCAATGACTTACCCTGCCTCACCTCATAATGCTGACGGAACTCACGCCTCACATATACTAAGTAAAAATGGACATAATGAGATTACTTCCTAGTTCAGTGTTAACGAACTTTGTTAACTCTTGGTAAAAAGAATAAAGATAATACATCAGCCAAGACACGGCCAGAAGTTATCTTACGAAGCTTACACGGGTTCTGTGTGTGTGCGTGTGTGGGACTGGAGGAACACGGCAAAGAATAATTCTATA
>NC_051412.1:4591800-4591916 GCF_015228065.2 Penaeus monodon
TGCTTCAGAAGTAAAATAATGAAAAATTATGTCAAAGAAGCTTGCCTACTGCTCTTTGGCAGACATTGGGAAAGTGAACAAAAGCAATGGACGCCGGGCCAAACCATACTAGTTTC
>NC_051412.1:4592170-4592649 GCF_015228065.2 Penaeus monodon
ATTTATAAAGCTAAACGGCTTTAAGTATTTCCATTTCCATACATACTTATTTCATTATAACGATGCAATAGTAATAATGCTTGGGATAATAAAATATATATATATATTTTTTTCTATTAGCAAATAGTGGCAAAAAGAAATACACATTTGTCTTTTAGAAAAAAAATAAAGTGTATATTTATAATTCTAAACAGCTTGACATATTTGAATTAACAAATATGTACACGCATACGAATACGCTCAAAAACATTTGTCAGCGAATACAGTCGATAAACCATTTATTGAATGCAAAACGAATTTCCCGCCCCTAAACTACACGACATGCATTCCCAGTCCCTGGGAGCTATTAAAGACATTCATCTTCTCGGTCGCAATATCCATCAAGAGTGGTCTCGCCAAGGTTAGTGCTTCGCTGTTCCTTCTGCCTCGTCTCATCTTTCTGAACATCCTCCCAGATCTCATTTCTTTCAACCCGATTT
>NC_051412.1:4593072-4593275 GCF_015228065.2 Penaeus monodon
AGTGAGGTAGGAGTATATTCTAATACTATTATTGTAGTAGTCTCTTCTTTCTCCCTGGCTGTGGGTCTGTCTTCTGGTAATAAACCAAGGCTTAGAAAACACTTGTATCTGAATGACGCTTATGGATGTATTAATAAAGACAGAGTTAGTCCCATCCATACACTTTGAGAACATCAGTTAATACTATCACTCCTATTATAACC
>NC_051412.1:4598741-4599735 GCF_015228065.2 Penaeus monodon
TAAGAGGACATATGACTGTGACCTTATAAAACTAGACTTTTTAGTGTAGAAAATTAAAATTACTATCTTCCACATTCGTCACCTTCATTTGAAATACCCAGGACTCCAACGTTTCCCTTTTAGGTAATACTCAGTCACTAAAGTAGTGGCTCTCAACTCCTATGGGAATCTCGAACTTCTAGCAAGGGGCCACTTCTTTCAGGAATATAGCTTTATAATCAAGTATACAAAGTTTGCACAGACCTACATATTTTTTTTCAGATAATTTGTTTAACTCGCGTATATTTCCTGTGAATGACGTTCATATACTCTCATATCAAGGTTCACTTTACTTATTTGACAATCACCTGCTCCACTTACGTGGCATTCACTTGCCATTTTCTCCTGGCTTTAACGTATTTACCTTACCTGGCACTTTCCTTACTTGCCTGAAGCTGATATTATTTACCTAAATGACATTCATTTACTATGAATGGGGTTCACAAGCCTTTCTTACCAGGGTTTATTTAATTTACCGTGCTTCACCTGCTCTACTTACCTGGCATTCACTTGCCTTTGTTACCTGGCGCTTAACTATTTACCTTATCTGCACTTGCATCATTTATTTCATTTACCTGAAATTCACCTTTCATTACTTCCCGTACCTTATACCGACGGTGTGGCTCTAGAGCACTAGTTGTTCCTATAATTACTCTAGCTGGCATATTTACTTTGTTGGCGCTCACAAACTTTACTTACCAGGGCTCACTTACTTGTCATTCAATTGCCGAAATTACCTGGCATTTACTTGCCTTTTTGCATGGCGCTCACCTTCTTACCTTGTCTGCATTATTTTATTTACCTGGCACTATCCTTATTTGTCTGAAGCTTACATTAATAAACTTCCCGTACCAAATACCGGCGGGGAAGCTTCAGGAGCAACAGGTATTCACAAAATTTATCTAGCTGGCATTCATTTACTTTGTATGGCGCTCACATACTTTTCTTAACAGGG
>NC_051412.1:4599926-4600983 GCF_015228065.2 Penaeus monodon
AAATGCCTCAGGAACACAAGGTGTTCACATAATTTGCCTATCTGGCATTCATTTACTTTGAATGGCGCTACTACCAGGGCTTACATTTCCTGGTTTTACTTGTTCTACTTACCTGGCACTCACTTGCCTCCTTACCTGGCATTTACTTGACTTATTTACCTGGCGTTCAATCATTTACCTACTCTACTTACCTGGCACTGAATTGCTTACTTACCTGGCATTCACTTGCCTTTCTTACCTGGTGCATGCATTATTTATTTCATTTACCTTAAGCTCACCTTATTTTACTCCCCTTACCAAATGCCGGCGGTGTAGATTCAGGAGCACGAGGTGTTCACATAATTTGCCTATCTAGCATTCCTTTACTTTGAATGACGCTCATACCAGGGATTACCTTTCCTGGCTTCACCTGTTCTACTTACCTGGCACTCACTTGCCTACTTACCTGGCACTCACATGCCTACTTACCTGGCGTCACCGTTTACCTTAACTGCCCACGTGCATTTAATTTATTTTATTGACCTGGCACTTCCTTCCTGAAGCTCACTTTGCCTGATTTCTTGTTCCACATGCCGGCGGTGTAGCTTTCTGGATGTGTTCACATTTTTACCTACCTGGCATTTATTTACCTTTTGAATTGCGCCTCTCAACTTTTCTTACCAGGATTCTTTATTTACTGTCTTCACCGTGCTCCACTTACCTAGCACAACATTTGCTTTATCTAACTGGCATTCACTGCCTTTGTTACCTTGCGCTCTACTCTTCCTTACTTGCACATCATTATTTATTTCCTTTGCTGAGCTCACTTACTTTACTTCCAGTACATATACCGGCGGTGTAGCTCTAGGAGCACCATTGTTCACATATTTATCTGGCTGGCATGATATTTACTTTATATGCACTCACAACTTTTCTTACCAAGGAATTTTTTTTCTTGCCAGCATTTCACCTGCTCCTACTTCACTAGTTGTATTCTCTCACCTTAACTTGCTACATCACGTTGCCTTACTTTGTTTGACGTTGATGCTTGTGATAATTTTAAGAAAAAAAATATAAC
>NC_051412.1:4601057-4601430 GCF_015228065.2 Penaeus monodon
TATGCATTGTAACATTTACAAAGTTTTTGATAGTTAATGTTGAAGATATATTCCCAGTAATGAGGAGTAAATTAATAAGAAATGCTAAAATGTGCATAGTATCTTTGTTAGAAAAAATATTCTCTATTTGATCTGATACTTTTGACGTGTTTGAATGTATAGTATCATGGATTCATAATATTTTTTTTTGTAAAAAAAAAAAAACAGGATTGTACATTATAATTTTTTTAAATTAAGCTAATCCTTTATCCAAATCTTAGTTTTTTGTGATTATACTTTATTGTGTATAATTCAGGCATAACCTAAAGTAGTTTAAAATGTTTTCAATTGCCTGTAGTTAATTATTAATGATCCTGCCTTATCTTTATTTCAG
>NC_051412.1:4602144-4602596 GCF_015228065.2 Penaeus monodon
CGGCAATAACAGCAATGGCTTAGAATTTCCATTACATATTTTTTATTCTGAATTAAATCATTATACTGACATACATTATTCAAAATCCTAATAATGAAAATAATTCAACCTAATATTAAAAAAATATGAAATCCCCCACAAAGTGAGAGGCTGCGAGCAATTGGCTCGTATTTCCAGGTTCAGGACAATAGAAAAATCTATAGGTAAAGTAAAAAAAGAAGACGTTTCGAACAGCATAAAATAAGCATGATGAAAAAAATGTATTTACTTAAACCCAACACCCCTTGTTTGCACATTTGCAAGTAAACTTTTTTCTATGACCTCGCGAACAGCACCCCTGAAAAAGACATGTTTACCGTCGCCCAACATCTTAACGCTTCGAAGAGCTGTCCGAGAAACTGCGCGATGAATATTAACTTGTGTGTCATTTTTAAACTTGCATTTTATTGTAA
>NC_051412.1:4603157-4604400 GCF_015228065.2 Penaeus monodon
TATACATAGGTTTTTCTATTCTTGGCGCAGTTTCGTTACAATTTTACTGCTCTACTGATATAATCTTGTTTATTAATAAAGTTTTAGAACATTTCTTTTCAGAGAAACATTTCGCGTCCAGTACTACTGCGTCGTAAATATTATGTGAAGAATCAAATGCATCATGAGTAACTGCTACACTTATTATATACGTGCGTATGAAGAAAACAGAAGTTTTTCCTCTCATCGCCCATCTCCAAACATAGGAGTACCTCCTAATTTATGAAACTGAACTAAATTGACCCTCAGACAAATAATTATCCATTCATTGTCGTATTTCAATTTGCTGTACTGGGAATCTGTAGATGATATCCTGAGTAATTTGAATTTTCTTGCTGGTATGAGTGTAAGCAATTTGCTCCAAACGCTACCCCACACATCAAGCCGGCATTTGTATGTGTGAAGAACAACACGGGGCTAATGTTTAAAGATACTCAGCATGTTTTCACCAATAAAAAGACAAGGACACACCTTTAGCTTCTTAACCCTTGTATCTTTGTAAAAAAACTCATTCCCGACACGAAACACCTAGAATCTAGAGCCCCAGGACTTCACATACGCAGGAGAGCAGGACCATCACTAATCACAGATTTTTAGAGACAGCCCATTAACAACAAATTCTGATCAGATTATATTCTCAACTTGACTTTCCTGAGGAAGTGTTGTACAGTAAGTAGATATGAACTTGCTTACTTTTAATATTGATGCTACTTTTTTTATTAATTTGAGCACTTTAGGAGGACCCGAGAATCATTGGGTAATATGTATGTCTTTAATGCCCTGCTTCAATTATTGCACCTACCTCTGGGATGAAGAGCGGAAAGATGGTCTCCAGAGGCAACTGGGAAGTTTTACATTATTAGTTACAGAACATTTTAGCAAGTTAAGCAGTACAGAGATACAACAATTGGCAGAAGATAACACACCTTATGAAACCATTACTAAGTACTATATCTCAGCTCCTGAAATACACAGTAAGAATGATTGATATTTTGAAATACTTTTTAGGGATTACAAAAAATAAGTACATAAATATAATTGCCAGAAAACATCCCATTGCAGGAACATCCTCTCATCATTTATTATAGAGATCAGCATCTGCTATTGGTAAGGTAGACACTGTCATTGTCCCTGTGTGAGTTTTCATGCAGTTGCTTTTCACGCTTAAAATTGTACATTCTCCTCTCGCTCTCGCTCATCATCA
>NC_051412.1:4604540-4605413 GCF_015228065.2 Penaeus monodon
AATTGGAGTTTTCTCAGTGCTGGCCTGCTAGGTATGTATATTCTATATCTAACGCAATACTAATCACATGCTACTCTGCTTTTAATATTTGTTTTTTTATATCCAGTCAACTCTGGCTACTTTTTTGAAACTTTTGTTTTGAAAGATGTGGGTCTTTTAATTACTATAACTGTTTTATAAAAGTATTTACCTATTCATTTTTCCTTAATTACCACAAATGCCTATTTACACGATGCTGGACTCGGTATTCATTTCCTAGCAAGTCTTTCATATTCTGTTCTGGTAGGCCATTTTGAATGGTATATGACGTTGCCATGTTTTTTTGTGTGATGCTCTGTTTCTTTACAATCTTTTTTTGAAACAGTTTTTGTATGGATTTCTTTAATGATTTATATATTTAAATACTGTATTTGCCTGCATGAGCCTATGAATTCCCGCATTATGAACTGTGTAATATTCTCTCTCCTTCAGATTCACTATTCAGCAAGTATGTAATTACTCTTCAGAAAATGGTGTATAAATTTATGGGATCCCATTTGTCAGTTAGGGCCTATACACTACAACGTACTTCATGAATACATTATTCCAGTTGCAGCACTACTGATGAAACATATCCAACACTAACGATGGGGTGAAGGGAAATTCAATATACTAATTTTCACACTGGATATTTCCTTTCCGTTGATCGTTAATAAAAAAAATAAAAAATAAGAATAGACAATAATAATCTCCGCAAACGAGCGAATTTTACACGCGACTTTTCTCTTCCTTCTGGACATGTTTTCAAGATACGTGGCGATAGAATAATGAAGTACGACTGAATATTATGCCGCGTCTTTATCGCACGTCTGGCAGCGGATATTGTCGCCTTCG
>NC_051412.1:4605601-4605706 GCF_015228065.2 Penaeus monodon
TATAAACTTAATTATTCTAAATAAATATTAAATATAGCAATACAAATACATTTTTTTATTACTATAATCTATTTAAATAACTGTATTATATAGAAAGTATAATTA
>NC_051412.1:4605772-4606450 GCF_015228065.2 Penaeus monodon
CATACAATGTGGTTTTAATTAATAGTTTTTCCATATTATACGCGGATAATATTTATCTGTTTCTTTTAATTCTGCATGTCATTACTAAGCTGGTTTCAGAGTACCGGATTATCAAACATGATCACGGTGGATATGAATCTCCATTAGAAAGAACAGTAATGATAAATTATCAACATGGTACAGGCAATACTTAAAACAATAAAATGTAATTATGCGTATAGATTATAATATTACGCCATTAATTTCAATCATCCGAATATCCTGATGTCGTCATTATTACGGTAAAACTGAAATTTTATTCCATCATTGCTATTTCTGAAGCCAATGTTTGCCCAAGGGGAAGCATGTGTTCGCAGGAGGCCTGTTATTCTTATTATTAGTATGTATGGGAATACTATAGACGCAGCTTGTAGTGATATTAGAGGCATACTGTGCATAGGCAATTATCATCCCATTTACCATAGGAATTGCGTCGAATTTCTTTAAGTTCTTTACGAAAAATCGAACGTCCTCCAAGCTGGATGTCGAGACGAGGGAGAATGATCATAGTTGCCGCCACTAGGAATTCTTGACACAGTGATTTTATTGAGCGTCTAATTCACGATCTATATAAAGCTCAAATAACTGTTGTCGAACATGTAACCGTCCTCCTGAGGAAAATTTTACGTCGTTACGCAG
>NC_051412.1:4606536-4606897 GCF_015228065.2 Penaeus monodon
TAAACGCCACGCACGTTTGTATAATATTTTAGATAGAAATATTTATTATCCCTGAGGTATAATCAACTTTCTAAACCCAATCTGTACATTAGAGAAAAATATGGTCGATGTTAGAGAATGAACATGACCATTCCATTTTATAGCAGTTTTAAAGACACAAATCTGTTATATATATTATCACACAAGGATTAAGTAATGTAGAATATGTCATAGAACATAAAAAAACAGGATCCCAGAAGTAATAACGAACGTAAGATTTGGCATATATCTATTATATGCTCACATATACCATTTTTGATATGAGATGCCGTAAGATATGGACTAATATCCTTTAAGAAAATAAAAAAAATCAATATAAAAA
>NC_051412.1:4606942-4607236 GCF_015228065.2 Penaeus monodon
CAATTATATACACACCAGCTTTGCTTATAATCATCAAAAAGTCCGAACTTCACAATGTTTGCAATCATCGACAACTACAGATTCGTGGTCAATTAAAATCTGGAAAAAAACGGATCTAGTAATTGATGTGAGTAACCTGTAGTGTTTAAAGTTGTGTGTACATCGTGGCTTTGCCCACGTGCAACATTAATATATGCTTGATTAGAAAATTCGCTGGATTTTTTTCTCATTCGCAAAAATGCTAATTTGTTTATACCGTTATAGCTTTTCTCCAATAATTATCGTTGGCCAATT
>NC_051412.1:4607364-4607625 GCF_015228065.2 Penaeus monodon
AAAAAAAAAAAAAAAATCACCATTACCCAAACTTTCCGAGAAAGCAAACCCTCATTAAATGAATACACCAAGACGAACAGAACTGCTTAAAGATTTTGTGTAACGAGGTAAAAGGGATTTCGGGGCCCAGGTCATCCCTGCAGTGAATATAAGGAAATTGGAGGAGGCAGGTTCGTCTTTGGTATCCAGTACATCCCGAATTCCAACAGTTGAGTTGCTGTGGGTTGGGTTCGAGGCTCTATCTGTCAGTCTGCGTGTTTC
>NC_051412.1:4607711-4607964 GCF_015228065.2 Penaeus monodon
GAAATATGATAAGACACTATTACTAGATGTTAGATTATTTCTGTATTTCTTAATAGAAAATGTAAATATGAATCATACAATGTAGGTTCACTAGAAGTTATAATACATCCTGATTATGGATTAAAACAAGAAAAAAATAACTTGGATTACAATGTTCTAGCATACAGAATTAGAAACAAAAATGTATTTGTAGTCAGATATAACTATTTACTTCTACTCCTATTGCAGTTGTTAATGTTTTAGTCATTATCAT
>NC_051412.1:4608046-4609227 GCF_015228065.2 Penaeus monodon
ATTTTTTTTAAGCAAACGCAGGCGTACAATGATTAACTATCGAATTCAAAATACAGTCTCCACAATTAATACGATTTTTTTTCTTACATAAGGACCTCACCCTTTAAAGGCTTTAAAACATTCATGTAAAATAGGTAAATACGCAGATTTAAATAACGAGGGAAAAGATACAGGAGTAAGCCATAATAGCCTTATCCGACGGCCAAAGAGATTAATGAAAGATCATTGGGTTATTTCAGAGTTCCCAGGCATGTAATCAGACGTAAATTGAAATCCGCTACACTTCAGTACGGAACAACAACTCTATCATTTGTGTTTTGTGGAACTATTTTTTGCGAACCAATTACAGTGATCATGCTATATTGGTCTTGGATTTAAAAAGCGGGCGGACTGTCTTAGTGAGAAGGTACACGCACGTCAGGCTGTTGCGGTAAAATGGTAAATGTTGGAAAAAAGGAAGATTATTGCTTCGATGTTTTTCACTTATAGAAAGGAGGAAAATGAACTGACTTAAAGATAGGAAAAAAGGATGGTGTAGTGACTGGCTTTGCTTTACCTTTTTTCTGTTCTCTGTATTTCCTCTAGCTCAAGCTGCTAGAGCAAATAAAAAGCAAATTAATATAATGTCATTCATTGATACCCAAAATATGTTATTTTTTGCATGCAACATGCAACACTGTTACAGAGTAAACGCGATTATCTGTACATAACCAGAATCACGTTCTGGCTATTGTCTATAACAGACTGAACACTTTCTATGAGTTATGAAGTTGAACTACATTAAAATTGAAATTAAAAGATTTTTTTTGAATCGAGTGAATGTTCTCATTACCACAAATAGGAAAAAAATATTGACAGAAATGGACAGATATCATTCACTGATTCGAGACTCTCTCTCTAGTCTACGATCGCCCATTTGTGTTTACAAAAATACATGTAACACTGTAACTACACTCTCTTAAATCGTGATATTAAGAAAAAAAAAGCAATAACAAGTTTTATAGTCTAATAAGATTTATGTATGAAATGTCATAAAGGAAATTACTCCGTTGTTTATCATATCTGTTTTTTTAGCTAACAAACAATGCAACTAACTGTGCACGTCCACAAATACCAATCGCAAATCAAGATATTGAAGGGTTTTAACTGCTTCAGATTGTATGTCCTTACAAAAAAAAAGA
>NC_051412.1:4609398-4609925 GCF_015228065.2 Penaeus monodon
ACATATTCACCTTTCTCAATAGACAAGTGGATTTATGTATCTTTCGTCCTCAAACTGTTAAGTGCCTGAATGTTGTCAAAATTGATTTCAACACACAAAGACTATTTGGCCATGTATGCTCTCTACATGAAAGCACTTTCAAAATATCTAGACTCAAAAAGGATAAACTAATATTCTGTCATTTGGCACATCATCATACAATAAAGCATAAAATCAGCATCTATTCTGGTTTCCAAATTCACTACGTATAAATTATTTTAGTTCAGCCAACAACGAAATAGCAGCAAACAATACTGGGGAAAATCCAATACATAAATAGATTACCTCTCTACACAATTAACTTTTTGCCAAAAACAGAGCTTTTCGCAAATTTCTGGGTAATCGCACGACCAAGTTTCATTTGAGCAACAAAACAATACTGAAAATTAGTATTCCTGCCATAATGCGTGATCTTCGTTCTATTTATATTTGAAAGTAAGTATGTATATATTAATACACACACATGTATGTATGAAACACACAAACAC
>NC_051412.1:4610554-4611365 GCF_015228065.2 Penaeus monodon
GTGCATTGCATTATATTTATTTCATTTACCTTAAGCTCACCTTATTTTACTCCCCTTACCAAATGCCGGCGGTGTAGATTCAGGAGCACGAGGTGTTCACATAATTTGCCTATCTAGCATTCCTTTACTTTGAATGACGCTCATACCAGGGATTACCTTTCCTGGCTTCACCTGTTCTACTTACCTGGCACTCACTTGCCTACTTACCTGGCACTCACATGCCTACTTACCTGGCGTTCAACCGTTTACCTTAACTGCCACTTGCATTATTTATTTTATTGACCTGGCACTTTCCTTACCTGAAGCTCACTTTGCCTGATTTCTTGTTCCAAATGCCGGCGGTGTATCTTCTGGATGTGTTCACATTATTTACCTACCTGGCATTTATTTACTTTGAATGGCGCTCTCAAACTTTTCTTACCAGCGATTACTTTATTTACTTGTCTTCACCTGCTCCACTTACCTAGCACACATTTGCTTATCTAACTGGCATTCACTTGCCTTTGTTACCTTGCGCTCTACTACTTACCTTACTTGGCACATGCATTATTTATTTCCTTTGCCTGAAGCTCACCTTACTTTACTTCCAGTACCATATACCGGCGGTGTAGCTCTAGGAGCACCAGTTGTTCACATACTTTATCTGGCTGGCATATATTTACTTTATATGGCACTCACAAACTTTTCTTACCAGGATTTTTTTTTCTTGCCAGCATTCACCTGCTCTACTTCACTGTTATTCTCTCACCTTACTTGCCTGACATTCACTTGCCTTACTTTGTTGACGTTGATGCATTGTGATAATTTTAGG
>NC_051412.1:4611441-4611817 GCF_015228065.2 Penaeus monodon
TAGGCATTGTAACATTAAAAGTTTTGATAGTTATATGTTGAAATATATTCCCAGTAATGAGGAGTAAATTATAAAAATGCGAAAATGTGCATAGTATCTTTGTTTAAGAAAAAAATATTCTCTATTTGATCTGATACTTTTGACGTGTTTGAATGTATATATCATGGATTCATAATATTTTTTTTTGTTAAAAAAAAAAAAACAGTATTGTACATTATAATTATTTTTAAATTAAGCTAATCCGTTGTATCCAAATCTTAGTTGTTTGTGATTATACTTTATTGTGTTAATAATTCAGGGCATAACCTAAAGTAGTTTAAAATGTTTTCAATTGCCCTGTAGTTAATTATTAATGATCTGCTTATCTTTATTTCAG
>NC_051412.1:4612450-4612957 GCF_015228065.2 Penaeus monodon
ATGTTACGTCAGGAGTCCGTCATAAACACAGGAGCCACTACGCGAGTTACCATTTAGAGTTATTTTCGGCAATAACATCAAATGGCTTAGAATTTCCATTACATAGTTTTTATTCTGAAAATTAAATCATATATACTGACATAATTATTCAAATATCCTAATAATGAAAATAACTTCAACTAATGAGTATAAAAATATGAAAATCCCACAAAGTAGAGGCTGCGAGCAAGGAGCTCGTATTTCCAGGTCAGTACAATAGAAAAATATATAGGTAAAGTAAAAAAAGAAGACGTTTCGAACCATAAAATAAGCATGATGAAAAAAAATGTATTTACTTAACTGCAACATTTGCAAGTAAACTTTTTCTATGGACCTCGCGAACAGCACCCTGAAAAAGACATGTTTACCTCGCCCAACATCTTTAACGCTTCGAAGAGCTGTCCGAGAAAACTGCGCGATGAATATTAACTTGTGTGTCATTTTTAAACTTGCGAGTTATTGTAAATT
>NC_051412.1:4613504-4614709 GCF_015228065.2 Penaeus monodon
ACATAGGTTTTCTAGTTCTTGGCGCAGTTTCGTTACCAATTTACTGCTACTACTGATATAATCTTGTTATTAATAAAGTTTAGAACATTTCTTCAGATAAACATTTCGCTTACCAGTACTGCGTCGTAAATATTATGTGAAGATCAAATTGCATCATGAGGTAACTGCCTACAACTTATATATACGTGCGTAATGAAGAAAAACAGAGTTTTTCTCTCAATCGCCTCTTCTCCAAACATAGGAGTACCTCCTAATTTATGAAAACTGAACATAAATTGTCAGACAAATAATTATCCATGCAGTGTCGTATTTCAATTTGCTGTACTGGGAATCTGTAGATGATATCCTGAGTAATTTGAATTTGCTTGCTTGGTATGAGTGTATCATTTGCTCCAAACGCTACCCCACACATCATGCGGCATTTATGTGTGAAGAACAACACTGGGCAGAATGTTTAAAGATACTTCAGATTTTTCACCAATAAAAAGACAAGACACACCTTAGCTTCTACCCTTTAGCTTTGTAAAAAAACTCATTCCCACACGCCCAGAAATCTAGAGCCCAGGAACTTCACAATAACAGCAGAGAGCAGGACCATCACTACATCACAGAATTTTTTAGAGACAGCCCATTAACACAAAATTCTGATCAGATTATATCTTAAACTGATTTTCCTGAGGAAGTGTGTACAGTAAGTAGAGGTATGAACTTGCTTACTTTTAATATTGATGCTACTTTTTTTTATTAATTTGAGAACTTTAGGAGACATAGAGAATCATTTGGTAATATGTATGTCTTTAATGCCCTGTCTTCAATTATGCACCTACCTCTGGGATGAAGAGACGGGAAAGATGGTCTCCAGAGGCAACTGGGAAGTTTTACATTATTAGTTACAGAACATTTTAAGCAAGTTAAGCAGTACAGAGATACAACAATTGGCAGAAGATAACACACATTATGAAAGCATTAGTAAGTACTTAGTCTCAGCTCCATGAAATACACAGTAAGAATGATTGATATTTTGAAACTTTAGGGATGTACAAAAATAAGTACATAAATATAATTGCAAGAAAACATGCCATTGCAGGAACATCCATCTCATCATTTATTATAGAGATCAGCATCTGCTATTGGTAAGGTAGACACTGTCATTGTGCACTGTGGGAGTTTCATGCAGTTGCTTTTCACAGCTTAAATTGTTACAT
>NC_051412.1:4614820-4615510 GCF_015228065.2 Penaeus monodon
AATTGGAGTTTTCTCAGTGCTGGCACTGCTAGGTATGGTATATATCTATATCTAACGCAATACTAATTCACATGCTACTCTGCTTTTAATATTGTTTTTTTATATCCAGTCACTCTGGATACTTTTGAAACTTTTGTTTTGAAAGATTGTGGGGTCTTTTTAATACTATAACTGTTTTTATAAAAGATATTTACCTATTCATTTTTCTTAATTACACACAAATGCTATTTACACATGCTTGGCTCGGTATTCATTTCTAGCAAGTCTTTCATATTCTGTTCTGTAGGCATTTTGAATGGGATAATGACGTGTCATGTTTTTTTGTGGATGCTCATGTTCATTTACAAATCTTTTTGAAACAGTTTTTGTATGGATTCTTTAATTGATTTATATATTATATACATGTATTTGCCTGCATGAGCCTATGAATTTCCAGCATTATGAACTGTGTAATAATTCTCTCTCCTTCAGAATTCAACTTATTCAGCATAGTATGTAATTACTCTTCAGAAAATGGTGTATGAAATTTATGTGATCCCATATGTCAGTTAGGCCTATTACACTACAACGTACTTCATGAATACATTATCTCAGTTGCAGCAACTACTGATGAAACATATCCAACACTAACGATGGAGTGAAGGGAATTCAATATACTAATTTCACACTGGATATTTCCGTATGAATCGT
>NC_051412.1:4615552-4615705 GCF_015228065.2 Penaeus monodon
CTCCCAAAGGAGCGAATTTTACACGCGACATTTCTCTTCCTTCTGACATGTTTTCAAGATAACGGTGGCGATAGAATAATGAGTACGACTGAATATTATTGCCGCGTCTTTATCGCACGTCTGGCAGCGGATATTGTCGCCTTCGGTACGGAA
>NC_051412.1:4616033-4616181 GCF_015228065.2 Penaeus monodon
CCGGATAATATTTATATTGTTTATTTAATTCTGCAATGTCATTACTAAAGCTGGTTTCAGAGTAACGGATTATCAAACAATGATCACGGTGATAATGATCTCCATTAAGAGAACAGTAATGATAAAAATTATCAACATGGTACAGGCA
>NC_051412.1:4616222-4616670 GCF_015228065.2 Penaeus monodon
ATTACGCCATTAATTTCATCATCAGAATATCCTGATTCGTCATTATTACGGTAAACTGAAATTTTATTCCAATCATTGCTATTTCTGAAGCCAATGTTGCCAAGGGGATAGCATGTGTCGCAGGAGGCCTGTTATTGCTTATTAATTAGTATGTATGGAATACTAATAGACGCAGCTTGTAGTGATATTAGAGGCATACTGTGCATAGGCAATTATAATCCCATTTACCATAGGAATTACGTCGAATTTCTATTAAGTTCTGTGTAAGAAAAATCGACGTCCCAGCTGGATGTCGAGACGAGGGAGAAGGATCAGAGTTGCCGCCCTAGGATGTCTTGACGACAGGTGATTTTAGTGAGCGGCTAATTCACGATCTTAATATAAAGCTCAATAAACCTGTTGTCAACATGGTACCGTCCTCCTGAGAAAATTTTACGTCGTTACGCAG
>NC_051412.1:4616754-4617111 GCF_015228065.2 Penaeus monodon
TAAACGGCGACGCACGTTTGTATAATATTTTAGATAGAAATATTTATTATCCTGAGGTAATATCAACTTTCTAAACCCAATCTGTACATTATAGAAAATATGGTCGATGGTTAGATAATGAGACATGAACCAATTCCATTTTATCAGCAGTTTTAAAGACACAAATCTGTTATATATATTATCACACAAGATAAGTAATGTAGAATATGTCATAGACATAAAAAACAGGATCCCAGAAGTAGAACGAACTGTAAGATTTGGCATATATAACTATTAATATGCTCACATATGACATTTTGATATGATATTCAGTAAGATATGACATAATATCCTTTAAGAAAATAATCAATATAAAAA
>NC_051412.1:4617168-4617459 GCF_015228065.2 Penaeus monodon
CACACCAGCTTGCTTATAATCATCAAAAAAGTCCGAACTTCACAATAAGTTTGCAATCAATAGACAACTTACAGAATTCGTGTCAATTAAAATCTGGAAAAAAATCGGGATTATTAATTGATGTGAGTAACCTGTAGTGTTTAAAGTTGTGTGTAACATCGTGCTTGCCATCGTGCAACATTAATACATGCTTGATTAGAAAATTCTCTGGATTTTTTTCCTTCATTCGCAAAAATGATAATTTGTTTAGTACCGTTATAGCTTTCTACCAATAATTATCGTTGCCAATAT
>NC_051412.1:4617589-4617850 GCF_015228065.2 Penaeus monodon
AAAAAAAAAAAAAATCACCATTACCCAAACTTTCCGAGAAAGCAAACCCTCATTTAAAATGAATACACCAAGACGAACAGAACTGCTTAAAGATTTTGTGTAACGAGGTAAAAGGGATTTCGGGGCCCAGGTCATCCCTGCAGTGAATATAAGGAAATTGGAGGAGGCAGGTTCGTCTTTGGTATCCAGTACATCCCGAATTCCAACAGTTGAGTTGCTGTGGGTTGGGTTCGAGGCTCTATCTGTCAGTCTGCGTGTTTC
>NC_051412.1:4618009-4618262 GCF_015228065.2 Penaeus monodon
GAAATATGATAAGACACTATTACTAGATGTTAGATTATTTCTGTATTTCTTAATAGAAAATGTAAATATGAATCATACAATGTAGGTTCACTAGAAGTTATAATACATCCTGATTATGGATTAAAACAAGAAAAAAATAACTTGGATTACAATGTTCTAGCATACAGAATTAGAAACAAAAATGTATTTGTAGTCAGATATAACTATTTACTTCTACTCCTATTGCAGTTGTTAATGTTTTAGTCATTATCAT
>NC_051412.1:4618333-4619522 GCF_015228065.2 Penaeus monodon
ATTTTTTTTAAGCAAACGCAGGCGTACAATGATTAACTATCGAATTCAAAATACAGTCTCCACAATTAATACGATTTTTTTTCTTACATAAGGACCTCACCCTTTAAAGGCTTTAAAACATTCATGTAAAATAGGTAAATACGCAGATTTAAATAACGAGGGAAAAGATACAGGAGTAAGCCATAATAGCCTTATCCGACGGCCAAAGAGATTAATGAAAGATCATTGGGTTATTTCAGAGTTCCCAGGCATGTAATCAGACGTAAATTGAAATCCGACTACACTTTCAGTACGGAACAACAACTCTATCATTTGTGTTTTGTGGAACTATTTTTTGCGAACCAATTACAGTGATCATGCTATATTGGTCTTGGATTTAAAAAGCGGGCGGACTGTCTTAGTGAGAAGGTACACGCACGTCAGGCTGTTGCGGTAAAATGGTTAAATGTTGGAAAAAAGGAAGATTATTGCTTCGATGTTTTTCACTTATAGAAAGGAGGAAAATGAACTGACTTAAAGATAGGAAAAAAGGATGGTGGTAGTGACTGGCTTTGCTTTACCTTTTTTTCTGTTCCTTGTATTTCCTCTAGCTCAAGCTGCTAGAGCAAATAAAAGCAAATTAATATAATGTCATTCATTGATACCCAAAATATGTTATTTTTTGCATGCAACATGCAACACTGTTACAGAGTAAACGCAGATTATCTGTACATAACCAGAATCACGTTCTGGCTATTGTCTATAACAGACTGAACACTTTCTATGAGTTATGAAGTTGAACTACATTAAAATTGAAATTAAAAAGATTTTTTTTGAATCGTAGTGAATGTTCTCATTACCACAAATAGGAAAAAATAATTGACAGAAATGGACAGATATCATTCACTGATTCGAGACTCTCTCTCTAGTCTACGATCGCCCATTTGTGTTTACAAAAATACATGTAACACTGTAACTACACTCTCTTAAATCGTGATATTAAGAAAAAAAAAGCAATAACAAGTTTTATAGTCTAATAAGATTTATGTATGAAAATGTCATAAAGGAAATTACTCCGTTGTTTATCATATCTGTTTTTTTAGCTAACAAACAATGCAACTAACTGTGCACGTCCACAAATACCAATCGCAAATCAAGATATTGAAGGGTTTTAACTGCTTCAGATTGTATGTCCTTACAAAAAAAAAGA
>NC_051412.1:4619686-4620129 GCF_015228065.2 Penaeus monodon
ACATATTCACCTTTTCTCAATAGACAAGTGGATTTATGTATCTTTCGTCCTCAAACTGTTAAGTGGCCTGGAATGTTGTCAAAATTGATTTCAACACACAAAGACTATTTGGCCATGTATGCTCTCTACATGAAAGCACTTTCCAAAATATCTAGACTCAAAAAAGGATAAACTAATTATTCTGTCATTTGGCACATCATCATACAATAAAGCATAAAATCAGCATCTATTCTGGTTTCCAAATTCACTACGTATAAATTATTTTAGTTCAGCCAACAACGAAATAGCAGCAACAATACTGGGGAAAATCCAATACATAAATAGATTACTCTCTACACAATTTAACTTTTTGCCAAACAGAGCTTTTCGCAAATTTCTGGGTAATCGCACGACCAAGTTTTCATTTGAGCAACAAACAATACTGAAAATTAGTATTCCTGCCA
>NC_051412.1:4620961-4621179 GCF_015228065.2 Penaeus monodon
ACTTGCATCAAGAGACGCGTGTATTTTCATATTCTGTTATTTTCTTTTGATTTAGATTCTGTTTGTAAAACTGTCATATATAACACATTCTTGGTATCGAAAATGGAAAATATAACGTTCCTACTATCGGAACATTATTCCTTCCAATAAATGAGTATACTTTACAGGCCCCAAGAAGTTAACCAAAAATGAATGAACGAATTTTAAAAACTTTCCTG
>NC_051412.1:4621211-4621360 GCF_015228065.2 Penaeus monodon
GTGACGTGAGCCAATAAAGCAGGCGTCACTTAGACCAGGTCCTGAAGGCTCCAGAAAAACGAGTGACCTAGATTGTGGTGTTGAATATGCACGCAAGAAAAGCAAAGACGGAATATTTTCTTGATATTAAACTATTTGAAAATAATGTC
>NC_051412.1:4622308-4622553 GCF_015228065.2 Penaeus monodon
TTTGATAATTCTTAGAAGATAATGGACTTACCAATTCGAATAATACTTGACTGAACCTGGAATCTTCCTTTTGCCTTTTGCATAAAGTATGTAAAGCCGATTTGAGTCCGACAGATCACTTATCTATCGTCAATAGATTTTGTTTCGGTCTCCGTTCATTAACGGCTTAATATTAGTACGACGGAAATCAGACTCACACGAATGTCATTACTGACTATTAAACGAAAAAAAGTAATCACCAGTAT
>NC_051412.1:4623755-4624079 GCF_015228065.2 Penaeus monodon
AATTGGTAAATGTTGCTCGATTAATTGAAGAATTACGAAGGGATTTCCTCTTGCATCATATATTCTTGTTTAATTTTTTCATTCTTTTTAGCCTAATCGTAGAGCAGCCGTTTTGGAAAGGGAATAGGTTGCAGATTTAGAATTCTGTTTCATTCCTTTACTTATGCAGTGAATTGCGTGTAAAGGCAAAGCTCAACCAGACAGAAATATTCATTGTTTATATAATCCTTTTAGCTTCAGATCACTTTTCATATAGTATTTATGCTGCTAAAATATCTACACTTGATGAAACAGAAATTAAAACCGCACAGACATACACTCACC
>NC_051412.1:4624220-4624373 GCF_015228065.2 Penaeus monodon
GTATGTATTCAGAGTGAAATTTAGATTCCGACAATGCTTAATCCTGTAATGTCTTTGATATTATCCTGTTCTTTTATTTCAAACACGTCAGCAGACCGTATCTAAGAGATTGTTTTGTCTATCAGAGTTATTGAATACTCTTGCGTTTCTAAT
>NC_051412.1:4624767-4626074 GCF_015228065.2 Penaeus monodon
GGCTATTATTATAAATAAATACCATATAAACGCTACGCTCCTACAGCACTACAACTAGAAATGCCACAACACAATGGCTGCATAAAGTGTTGGCGAAATCCTTTACATTGGTTACTGTCCCATATATTTGCAGTTAAATGAGCGTAAAACTGCAGAAAAACAGTACTGCTTAAATGGCTGATGTAGGAGCTTCATAGGTACATGTTTTAACCATTCCTTTAGGCGAACGGATTGGGTATTATTGAAATTGTGCGTTAAATAAGAATGATAAAATGATGAATAAAAAAAATCCTAAGGGACAAATAATGTGTAGTTGGGGTATTTGTATGACTATGAAATTTACACTAAGGAATAACACGGGACTTATAATGTCCGCAGATATTAAATAGGATTTTTTTCTCGATTAAATAGCTGGGAGTCTCATATTTTGCCTCAGACTCAGGAGAGAACAGAAAATTAATATACAACCGAAATTCACTTTTCAATTGACAAGAGTAGAAATTATCAATAAATTACAGATATCCAATCTTGATTTGTAGCATCGATTGCTAGCACATCTGTATCATAGCCGGGTGAGGGAGAGGAGGAAATGACTACGATTTTTAAAGGTGAGAGGCAGAGGATGCTGGGAAACAGTCAGTCAGTTAGATTTAGATAATCATTTAAAAATGTATATAGTTATTACTATTACTCGTATTTAAATTCGTGGGACAAATAACAAGAAAGGAAGTGTAATCGATAAGACTTTCCCTAAAATATAAATAACTTTCCACTCACATTGAAATAGTAAATTTGTTTCATATATCCCTCTCCTTTCCCTCAAATCGCTTTTTAAATGAGTGGCCATAGTCCGTTGAAGTTTTTTATTGCCTCAATCTTTCATGTTCGGCAGGAAGACCAGTACGTTACTCTTCGATTATTGAACTCTATGTCTTTGATTAGAGCATCAGTAGAATTATCTCACCGATTCATTAGTTGGTATAATACTACAGGCCGATTTTGCCTTTATTAGTGAATATTTTCTTTATGGGAATAGTGTAGATCAAGTAATTGTGATGCATTGCATTTGGCTCTCAAATCTCTACACAACGACTAGCTTCGTATTTAATCCCCCATCTATTCATATCATGATAAACTATTTGAAAAGAAAACTTCAGATTTAGCTTTTCGTTGCCTCATGTATGTGATGAAAGACAAATAGCTTTGCACTGCGAACGTACTTAGCTGAATGAACAAGAAATCGTATTAAAGTGTAGTGGGAGTTGATCTAGTTAAGCTCTCCTTTGTTATTGTTCCTCGTTAGTGGA
>NC_051412.1:4626097-4626268 GCF_015228065.2 Penaeus monodon
AGGGGAAATGGCAGAAAATGACTTACGACACACGGAAGGTCAGGATTGAAAAAAAAAGGAATTGCTAAATCGGAAATGTTACGAAGAGGTCGGTCACGGAGAAAGTCATGGTAACTGAAAAGTCAGCATCACAAAACAAAGGTAAGTTTACAATAGGATAGAGTGTATGTT
>NC_051412.1:4626365-4626773 GCF_015228065.2 Penaeus monodon
TTGTATTCAATATCAGTGAAAGCGGTAAGTGGAAAATAATATAAAGCAGATTATAAAAGAATGGGAAATAACCACAACACATAGGATTGATAGAAAACTAGAGAGGAAATATATGTTGAAGGGGAAGAGTGTCGAGATAACCCCGATGTATTTCTGACGAATGGAAAGAGAACAAAAGAGAAAACGAGTAAAAAAGTTGACTAAATGAGGGACATAAGATTTCCAGCTGTTCTGAATGTTATTAATTCGGAGACGTGTTGGGCAACCCATAGAGATGCTCGTTCGTTGTAACTGGGTGTTTAATTGAGAATATCGAAAAAGCTCTCTTGAGGCGTAGGTGTTTTCACTTGATTCATTTTGTACTTTTGCGTGATTTTTTTTTTTTTTTAGATACCTTCAACTCCTGAC
>NC_051412.1:4627162-4627702 GCF_015228065.2 Penaeus monodon
TTTGTGGTAAATTATCAGAATTGTTTTGCAAAAATTGTAGAATGATAAAATCATGGAACTAAGGACAATGTATTAGTAACAAGAAGTAACATGATAAACAAGTAAATCAGTTGAGGAAAAAAAAGTGCAAGAGAAACTGTAAATCTTTCTTTAATAAAGTCAAATTAAAGAAAAAAAGATCTGTCAAAATGAGCAAATCTAGGAAAGAGTTTGTAAATAAAGCGAAAATATATTCCGTGTGGGCTCACGTCATCTGGGGTCTCGCCTCATCTCCATGCTATCCGTCAAGCGAAGTAGCAAGTGTCTCATAAAGGGGCTCTATCCATCAAGGGCGGGTCTCGTGCACAGCCCACCCGCGACGCCCGTTTACCAAAGGAACGTCTCCAGCCTCCCTCGGATCCTACAGGCTCTCAGGACCAATCCTTCAGGCTCAGAATCGGATCCTCTCTAACATCCTTATTCAATCATCTATTCTTCATACCCTGATCCCGTAGCGCCTCCCCCTGTTCCTCTCTCCACACCAAGAATCATCGTCACCAT
>NC_051412.1:4627727-4627854 GCF_015228065.2 Penaeus monodon
TACCTCCGCGATTGACTTGCTGTGCGATGCGGACTTAGCTGGAGTTCCCTCGTTCTTCACAATCAAAAGCCGTTTGACTTTCAAAAGCTGCTTCCTTTCTTCTTCCAAGTTGACATTACCCTGAATA
>NC_051412.1:4627920-4628041 GCF_015228065.2 Penaeus monodon
AGTATACGTATGTATGTATATAATAGTATATTATCTTACGTCATTCTTCTCTTTTCACTGCAACAATAGATGTCATTAAAAACTCAAATGTAATTTATCTATAACATGCATCTTCCTATAT
>NC_051412.1:4629554-4630220 GCF_015228065.2 Penaeus monodon
CACGAAGAAAAGAAAGACAGTGGGGAAGAAAAGTGACATGCAAATGGCATCGTCACTCACTCCTGCTGAAGCAGATGTTTGTAGATTGTTTTCAATCAACTCACCTTTGTAACACAAAACAGAACACATCTTGAAAATCACACATGAGCATAAACCTTATGAATATAAATGGCTGTATATAGAATGGATCCCCTTCGCACAAACTCCCATGGATCTAGAAATTTGCATGTTGATCCTATTTGATTCCTTTACCTTACAGGATCTAATACCTTCTCCTGTACATTTAGCTATATCATTTTTCTTCCCCTCCGCTCCGATTATCTCCAATAATTCACATTCACCCATACCCATAGCAAAGAGAGCGTGATTCAACAGACATACTGATGAATAGAAACGACATTCTTTAACTAACAACAAACACTAAAATCCATCTACTCTTGATAACGATGAATAACGATACTTTTAAAGTATACAAGTCGTGTTAATGATTGAAAAGGCGAGGCGAGTGCTAGCCGACCAGCACTTCCACCGTAGATGTTAAATTTACACAGGGGTCGTTGCGTGTGATATGTAAGTGAGGAACGAGACTGGGTTTGCACTCAAAAGAGGATACTCCATTAGGAGATGTTAGATTGTCAGTTCTCATTGCACTGATGCAATCATATC
>NC_051412.1:4630460-4630612 GCF_015228065.2 Penaeus monodon
AGATAGTTAGATAGATAGCTGAAACATCTTCCTTTTTCAGATAATAAATAAATTTATCGATGCCTTATTATTCTTCAATTTGAAATTTTTCTACTACGTGGCTTTCTGAAATACTTTTGACCTCTTGATGGCGATTCGAGAAGTCAAACCAA
>NC_051412.1:4630666-4630785 GCF_015228065.2 Penaeus monodon
AGAAATGGAAAGTGGATTATCCAAGAAGGAAGAAAGCAGACATATTGCAATTACTATGACTCATTCCTTATTTACTTAGTATTCACTAATCCATAACATAAAAGAAAGATGCAAATATC
>NC_051412.1:4631510-4632542 GCF_015228065.2 Penaeus monodon
CGGGCATATGTACGCGTATGTTTCTATTTCCAAACTTATCAATCTGTCAATCTATCATAATAAAATTAGCGAAATAGTAGTTTATATTAGCTCACCGTTGCATTCAATCATTACCATAAACGGTCATCGAAAAGTAAGTCCATTATCTATGCAACAAGGAATTTACCTTACATAAGCATTATATAATACAAGACGAGATCCTTATATCCATTACGTTATGAAGACATCCAAAGATATCACAGCCATTATGCCATCAACGTATATTCGATCACAAGGCAATACTCCCATTAAAGCTAAGAAGAACAAAGCAAGTAAACTGCGCCACCAATAGCAACAAAGAAAACAAAACATCAAAAAGACAAAAAAGAAAGCATAACGCCAAAAAACGCCAACAAAGAAAGCAAAAAGCCAAAAACACAACAAAGAAAGCAAAACGTCAAAAACGACAACAAACAAAGCAAAACATCAAAAGACAACAGAGAAAGCAAACCATCACAAAACAGAAAGCAAACTCCACCATCAAACCAAAAACAAAGCTTTAGCTATCTTTCGGCGTTGATCACAGAACACCGGCCGCCGAGACCTGCATTCATTCCGTGCAACTTGATAGCTTTCACTCACTGTCAAGAGACCGTCATCCCTCGACATGACATGGATTGGCATTGTCCCGGAACTCAGAGTCATTCGGAAAAAATGTCCAAGTTTCTTCTGTAAAGGCTCTTCAGATGCCTCGTCTCAGAGACTTGATTCCCGTCAGCCGTCCAGGTTACCTGTCTTTGTGATTTCTCTTCATATGAGAAAATACTTTTAAAAGGTTGATATAAATGAACGTCCATGTTGATTATGGTTTTCTTATTCTTTGGTAAAGCATAATCTTAAAGAGTAAATTTCCCTTCGGACGAAATTTTCATACCGTAGTGCTAAGGAACCGCCATTACTTATTACCTCTTTACCAGTCGTTTGTCTCGCCCGGTGTATCCAATTTCCTTCTCTCCCCCGAGTCGGTTATTTACCAGCATCCCTTTCCCCCGC
>NC_051412.1:4632621-4632825 GCF_015228065.2 Penaeus monodon
TCCCTCTTCTCTGCCTCCATTCTTTGCACCTCATTTTTCTAACTTTATTCCGTTTCTCTTCTTTCTTCTTTTTTTTTCTCTATCTTTTCGCGTGCTTCTTTTTCGTTGCTTCCAGAGAAAAGCTTTTCTCTTTATGGCGCCCTCTTGTGGACAATAATTGCCTTCTCTCCTTGCCGCCTGTGATGAAAACAGAGGCACAGAGGA
>NC_051412.1:4632939-4634283 GCF_015228065.2 Penaeus monodon
TGGCCATTGTGTTGACCTTCAAACAAGATCCCTAATTACATCACTGGCAAACACTAGGCAGTTCCTTCGTTTCATACTATTTTTTTCTGTCTTCTTTATTTCAGTACTAACTTAATATCCACCCCTTTGATGGCATTTTGTTTAATGAGCAAACACAGTCACATATAGTTAGCAATCGTCTTTAAGTCACTACACTATGTTTTAATTTTGACCTCCGAACGCGTGATCTGAACTGTAATTGATGATTAGAAACGACGATTTTTTACATTATTCTAAATCCTATTAAAGAGGATTTTTTAGACTAGCCTTTGGATACTTGGATATGTAAGGAAAATATCATATTGGTTTAAGATTTTTAAGGATGTAATTGATCTCGATGTTTACGATCTGGTTAGGAAGGCAAGGGTTATTTACATTTTGTGAATGTTTGATGCAAGGCAGATTTAATATTACACGCTCTTAAGATACATATCAGCCCCATTTTTTTCTGAATGAGGTCGTGTCCACCCTAGAGGGCTTAGCGAGCATTTTATAACTACAAACGTAAACGACAAGAGGTATAGCAGAGCTGCATAAGGCACAAGCACGTGCGCATATATGTACATATCCTCACCCCCGAAAAATATATATGAATAAAAGTCTCACCAGGGTAGCCTTCCCTCTTCCAGGAACAGTCAGCGGCCACAAATTACTCGAGGGCCTCCTTGGTCTTCGTCAGAGTTGCCTCTCCTTGACAACAAGTAAATCAAGAAATATGTTAAGGAATTAAGCTGTACGCTCACACTCTGCACTAGGCCGTCTATGCTCGGCCAAAATCAGACGCAACGATGCATGAGAAAATGTAATGGTAACTATTACTGACTTAATAAATTCTGCCATTGTAATAGGGTTTTTTTGTGTGTGTGTTCGAAATCATTCTTCATTATGTGAATTAGACCTATCCATTCTTGGTCTTTTTAAAAGCCCCAACGGTTCGAAATCAAACACGAAGTTGTAACAACGAGCTAACTTGTTCAATAAACATATAGCTAAATACTTAAACAATGTTACTCGCATGTCACTCTACTCTCTTTTTGTTCATCTGAAAATCATTCAGTGACAAGTACTGATCGAATAATCTACCAAGGCTGCTAAAATATCTCCATGCACGTTTATTCCAAGTCGATGACCTAACATGCCCCGAGGCAATTGGTAATCTTATTTACATGGTCAGGAACCTTGCTTGCGTCACCAAGTATTGACATTAGCCTCTTGTCTACTCTTTCATCATTTGCCATGCATTGGTTTAACTATCACCAATTCATAATTCCTTATTTTATTTCCAATGGAGGATATTTTCTCATT
>NC_051412.1:4634951-4635104 GCF_015228065.2 Penaeus monodon
GTATGTATTCAGAGTGAAATTTAGATTCCGACAATGCTTAATCCTGTAATGTCTTTGATATTATCCTGTTCTTTTATTTCAAACACGTCAGCAGACCGTATCTAAGAGATTGTTTTGTCTATCAGAGTTATTGAATACTCTTGCGTTTCTAAT
>NC_051412.1:4635498-4636808 GCF_015228065.2 Penaeus monodon
GGCTATTATTATAAATAAATACCATATAAACGCTACGCTCCTACAGCACTACAACTAGAAATGCCACAACACAATGGCTGCATAAAGTGTTGGCGAAATCCTTTACATTGGTTACTGTCCCATATATTTGCAGTTAAATGAGCGTAAAACTGCAGAAAAAACAGTACTGCTTAAATGGCTGATGTAGGAGCTTCATAGGTACATGTTTTAACCATTCCTTTAGGCGAACGGATTGGGTATTATTGAAATTGTGCGTTAAATAAGAATGATAAAATGATGAATAAAAAAAATCCTAAGGGACAAATAATGTGTAGTTGGGGTATTTGTATGACTATGAAATTTACACTAAGGAATAACACGGGACTTATAATGTCCGCAGATATTAAAATAGGATTTTTTTCTCGATTAAATAGCTGGGAGTCTCATATTTTGCCTCAGACTCAGGAGAGAACAGAAAATTAATATACAACCGAAATTCACTTTTCAATTGACAAGAGTAGAAATTATCAATAAATTACAGATATCCAATCTTGATTTGTAGCATCGATTGCTAGCACATCTGTATCATAGCCGGGTGAGGGAGAGGAGGAAATGACTACGATTTTTAAAGGTGAGAGGCAGAGGATGCTGGGAAACAGTCAGTCAGTTAGATTTAGAT
This sequence comes from Penaeus monodon, assembly GCF_015228065.2. Classification (NCBI taxonomy): domain Eukaryota; kingdom Metazoa; phylum Arthropoda; class Malacostraca; order Decapoda; family Penaeidae; genus Penaeus; species Penaeus monodon. Next base: position 4,636,157 of record NC_051412.1, read on the forward strand.
AATCATTTAAAAATGTATATAGTTATTACTATTACTCGTATTTAAATTCGTGGGACAAATAACAAGAAAGGAAGTGTAATCGATAAGACTTTCCCTAAAATATAAATAACTTTCCACTCACATTGAAATAGTAAATTTGTTTCATATATCCCTCTCCTTTCCCTCAAATCGCTTTTTAAATGAGTGGCCATAGTCCGTTGAAGTTTTTTATTGCCTCAATCTTTCATGTTCGGCAGGAAGACCAGTACGTTACTCTTCGATTATTGAACTCTATGTCTTTGATTAGAGCATCAGTAGAATTATCTCACCGATTCATTAGTTGGTATAATACTACAGGCCGATTTTGCCTTTATTAGTGAATATTTTCTTTATGGGAATAGTGTAGATCAAGTAAATTGTGATGCATTGCATTTGGCTCTCAAATCTCTACACAACGACTAGCTTCGTATTTAATCCCCCATCTATTCATATCATGATAAACTATTTGAAAAGAAAACTTCAGATTTAGCTTTTCGTTGCCTCATGTATGTGATGAAAGACAAATAGCTTTGCACTGCGAACGTACTTAGCTGAATGAACAAGAAATCGTATTAAAGTGTAGTGGGAGTTGATCTAGTTAAGCTCTCCTTTGTTATTGTTCCTCGTTAGTGGA
>NC_051412.1:4636831-4637002 GCF_015228065.2 Penaeus monodon
AGGGGAAATGGCAGAAAATGACTTACGACACACGGAAGGTCAGGATTGAAAAAAAAAGGAATTGCTAAATCGGAAATGTTACGAAGAGGTCGGTCACGGAGAAAGTCATGGTAACTGAAAAGTCAGCATCACAAAACAAAGGTAAGTTTACAATAGGATAGAGTGTATGTT
>NC_051412.1:4637125-4637497 GCF_015228065.2 Penaeus monodon
TTGTATTCAATATCAGTGAAAGCGGTAAGTGGAAAATAATATAAAGCAGATTATAAAAGAATGGGAAATAACCACAACACATAGGATTGATAGAAAACTAGAGAGGAAATATATGTTGAAGGGGAAGAGTGTCGAGATAACCCCGATGTATTTCTGACGAATGGAAAGAGAACAAAAGAGAAAACGAGTAAAAAAGTTGACTAAATGAGGGACATAAGATTTCCAGCTGTTCTGAATGTTATTAATTCGGAGACGTGTTGGGCAACCCATAGAGATGCTCGTTCGTTGTAACTGGGTGTTTAATTGAGAATATCGAAAAAGCTCTCTTGAGGCGTAGGTGTTTTCACTTGATTCATTTTGTACTTTTGCGTG
>NC_051412.1:4637956-4638504 GCF_015228065.2 Penaeus monodon
ATGTGGTTTTGTGGTAAATTATCAGAATTGTTTTGCAAAAATTGTAGAATGATAAAATCATGGAACTAAGGACAATGTATTAGTAACAAGAAGTAACATGATAAACAAGTAAATCAGTTGAGGAAAAAAAAGTGCAAGAGAAACTGTAAATCTTTCTTTAATAAAGTCAAATTAAAGAAAAAAAGATCTGTCAAAATGAGCAAATCTAGGAAAGAGTTTGTAAATAAAGCGAAAATATATTCCGTGTGGGCTCACGTCATCTGGGGTCTCGCCTCATCTCCATGCTATCCGTCAAGCGAAGTAGCAAGTGTCTCATAAAGGGGCTCTATCCATCAAGGGCGGGTCTCGTGCACAGCCCACCCGCGACGCCCGTTTACCAAAGGAACGTCTCCAGCCTCCCTCGGATCCTACAGGCTCTCAGGACCAATCCTTCAGGCTCAGAATCGGATCCTCTCTAACATCCTTATTCAATCATCTATTCTTCATACCCTGATCCCGTAGCGCCTCCCCCTGTTCCTCTCTCCACACCAAGAAATCATCGTCACCAT
>NC_051412.1:4638529-4638656 GCF_015228065.2 Penaeus monodon
TACCTCCGCGATTGACTTGCTGTGCGATGCGGACTTAGCTGGAGTTCCCTCGTTCTTCACAATCAAAAGCCGTTTGACTTTCAAAAGCTGCTTCCTTTCTTCTTCCAAGTTGACATTACCCTGAATA
>NC_051412.1:4638734-4638844 GCF_015228065.2 Penaeus monodon
AGTATACGTATGTATGTATATAATAGTATATTATCTTACGTCATTCTTCTCTTTTCACTGCAACAATAGATGTCATTAAAAACTCAAATGTAATTTATCTATAACATGCA
>NC_051412.1:4640306-4640972 GCF_015228065.2 Penaeus monodon
CACGAAGAAAAGAAAGACAGTGGGGAAGAAAAGTGACATGCAAATGGCATCGTCACTCACTCCTGCTGAAGCAGATGTTTGTAGATTGTTTTCAATCAACTCACCTTTGTAACACAAAACAGAACACATCTTGAAAATCACACATGAGCATAAACCTTATGAATATAAATGGCTGTATATAGAATGGATCCCCTTCGCACAAACTCCCATGGATCTAGAAATTTGCATGTTGATCCTATTTGATTCCTTTACCTTACAGGATCTAATACCTTCTCCTGTACATTTAGCTATATCATTTTTCTTCCCCTCCGCTCCGATTATCTCCAATAATTCACATTCACCCATACCCATAGCAAAGAGAGCGTGATTCAACAGACATACTGATGAATAGAAACGACATTCTTTAACTAACAACAAACACTAAAATCCATCTACTCTTGATAACGATGAATAACGATACTTTTAAAGTATACAAGTCGTGTTAATGATTGAAAAGGCGAGGCGAGTGCTAGCCGACCAGCACTTCCACCGTAGATGTTAAATTTACACAGGGGTCGTTGCGTGTGATATGTAAGTGAGGAACGAGACTGGGTTTGCACTCAAAAGAGGATACTCCATTAGGAGATGTTAGATTGTCAGTTCTCATTGCACTGATGCAATCATATC
>NC_051412.1:4641219-4641370 GCF_015228065.2 Penaeus monodon
AGATAGTTAGATAGATAGCTGAAACATCTTCCTTTTTCAGATAATAAATAAATTTATCGATGCCTTATTATTCTTCAATTTGAAATTTTTCTACTACGTGGCTTCTGAAATACTTTTGACCTCTTGATGGCGATTCGAGAAGTCAAACCAA
>NC_051412.1:4641424-4641571 GCF_015228065.2 Penaeus monodon
AGAAATGGAAAGTGGATTATCCAAGAAGGAAGAAAGCAGACATATTGCAATTACTATGACTCATTCCTTATTTACTTAGTATTCACTAATCCATAACATAAAAGAAAGATGCAAATATCTTCTCACGATTTTAACTTGTAGAAATTT
>NC_051412.1:4641928-4642039 GCF_015228065.2 Penaeus monodon
AAAGTAATGAAAAATTTGTTTCCTCGATACTGATAAAATCATCATAATTATAGTAATTACTAAATGCTAAATCCAGTTAAACAGAGATAGACATCCGTACACCGGCATATT
>NC_051412.1:4642145-4643211 GCF_015228065.2 Penaeus monodon
CGGGCATATGTACGCGTATGTTTCTATTTCCAAACTTATCAATCTGTCAATCTATCATAATAAAATTAGCGAAATAGTAGTTTATATTAGCTCACCGTTGCATTCAATCATTACCATAAACGGTCATCGAAAAGTAAGTCCATTATCTATGCAACAAGGAATTTACCTTACATAAGCATTATATAATACAAGACGAGATCCTTATATCCATTACGTTATGAAGACATCCAAAGATATCACAGCCATTATGCCATCAACGTATATTCGATCACAAGGCAATACTCCCATTAAAGCTAAGAAGAACAAAGCAAGTAAACTGCGCCACCAATAGCAACAAAGAAAACAAAACATCAAAAAAGACAAAAAAGAAAGCATAACGCCAAAAACGCCAACAAAGAAAGCAAAACGCCAAAAACACAACAAAGAAAGCAAAACGTCAAAAACGACAACAAACAAAGCAAAACATCAAAAGACAACAGAGAAAGCAAACCATCACAAAACAGAAAGCAAACTCCACCATCAAACCAAAAACAAAGCTTTAGCTATCTTTCGGCGTTGATCACAGAACACCGGCCGCCGAGACCTGCATTCATTCCCGTGCAACTTGATAGCTTTCACTCACTGTCAAGAGACCGTCATCCCTCGACATGACATGGATTGGCATTGTCCCGGAACTCAGAGTCATTCGGAAAAAATGTCCAAGTTTCTTCTGTAAAGGCTCTTCAGATGCCTCGTCTCAGAGACTTGATTCCCGTCAGCCGTCCAGGTTACCTGTCTTTGTGATTTCTCTTCATATGAGAAAATACTTTTAAAAGGTTGATATAAATGAACGTCCATGTTGATTATGGTTTTCTTATTCTTTGGTAAAGCATAATCTTAAAGAGTAAATTTCCCTTCGGACGAAATTTTCATACCGTAGTGCTAAGGAACCGCCATTACTTATTACCTCTTTACCAGTCGTTTGTCTCGCCCGGTGTATCCAATTTCCTTCTCTCCCCCGAGTCGGTTATTTACCAGCATCCCTTTCCCCCGCCACCATCATCTCACTCATCTCCCACTAACGCTG
>NC_051412.1:4643259-4643462 GCF_015228065.2 Penaeus monodon
TCCCTCTTCTCTGCCTCCATTCTTTGCACCTCATTTTTCTAACTTTATTCCGTTTCTCTTCTTTCTTCTTTTTTTTCTCTATCTTTTCGCGTGCTTCTTTTTCGTTGCTTCCAGAGAAAAGCTTTTCTCTTTATGGCGCCCTCTTGTGGACAATAATTGCCTTCTCTCCTTGCCGCCTGTGATGAAAACAGAGGCACAGAGGA
>NC_051412.1:4643580-4644928 GCF_015228065.2 Penaeus monodon
TGGCCATTGTGTTGACCTTCAAACAAGATCCCTAATTACATCACTGGCAAACACTAGGCAGTTCCTTCGTTTCATACTATTTTTTTCTGTCTTCTTTATTTCAGTACTAACTTAATATCCACCCCTTTGATGGCATTTTGTTTAATGAGCAAACACAGTCACATATAGTTAGCAATCGTCTTTAAAGTCACTACACTATGTTTTAATTTTGACCTCCGAACGCGTGATCTGAACTGTAATTGATGATTAGAAACGACGATTTTTTACATTATTCTAAATCCTATTAAAGAGGATTTTTTAGACTAGCCTTTGGATACTTGGATATGTAAGGAAAATATCATATTGGTTTAAGATTTTTAAGGATGTAATTGATCTCGATGTTTACGATCTGGTTAGGAAGGCAAGGGTTATTTACATTTTGTGAATGTTTGATGCAAGGCAGATTTAATATTACACGCTCTTAAGATACATATCAGCCCCATTTTTTTCTGAATGAGGTCGTGTCCACCCTAGAGGGCTTAGCGAGCATTTTATAACTACAAACGTAAACGACAAGAGGTATAGCAGAGCTGCATAAGGCACAAGCACGTGCGCATATATGTACATATCCCTCACCCCCGAAAAAATATATATGAATAAAAGTCTCACCAGGGTAGCCTTCCCTCTTCCAGGAACAGTCAGCGGCCACAAATTACTCGAGGGCCTCCTTGGTCTTCGTCAGAGTTGCCTCTCCTTGACAACAAGTAAATCAAGAAATATGTTAAGGAATTAAGCTGTACGCTCACACTCTGCACTAGGCCGTCTATGCTCGGCCAAAATCAGACGCAACGATGCATGAGAAAATGTAATGGTAACTATTACTGACTTAATAAATTCTGCCATTGTAATAGGGTTTTTTTGTGTGTGTGTTCGAAATCATTCTTCATTATGTGAATTAGACCTATCCATTCTTGGTCTTTTTAAAAGCCCCAACGGTTCGAAATCAAACACGAAGTTGTAACAACGAGCTAACTTGTTCAATAAACATATAGCTAAATACTTAAACAATGTTACTCGCATGTCACTCTACTCTCTTTTTGTTCATCTGAAAATCATTCAGTGACAAGTACTGATCGAATAATCTACCAAGGCTGCTAAAATATCTCCATGCACGTTTATTCCAAGTCGATGACCTAACATGCCCCGAGGCAATTGGTAATCTTATTTACATGGTCAGGAACCTTGCTTGCGTCACCAAGTATTGACATTAGCCTCTTGTCTACTCTTTCATCATTTGCCATGCATTGGTTTAACTATCACCAATTCATAATTCCTTATTTTATTTCCAATGGAGGATATTTTCTCATTT
>NC_051412.1:4645319-4645647 GCF_015228065.2 Penaeus monodon
ATGTTCAATGCAGCATATTAATTACGGATATAGTATACATCTGCCATAGGTTCTGCTGTTCATATATTCCGGTTTTGGAAAAGGAAGGATTTTATAACATTTGAATTAGTAAGTACAAATTTGCAAGCACAAATTTATTTACCGAAGTCGAAATGGCTTATGGCAGGTTTATGGCTTTATTGGAACTATGACATCACGTGCTGCTTAGTCCGTTCAATTAATTTCCACTCAATTGGCTATATCTCAAGTCTCAAGAATTATATAGAACTGTGGTTCTTACACTTTTCCCTATTGTTGCCTCTTTATCCCCTATTCCTAATCTTCAGTT
>NC_051412.1:4645902-4646168 GCF_015228065.2 Penaeus monodon
AAAAAAATAATAATAATATATTACAAAAAGAACCATCCATTGTTTAATAAGAAAACTTGACTTTACATCTTCCTTATAATTGTACTGTCTTCATAGCTTTTATAGGACGAACAGTTCGTAGCAAGGATATTAGCATCCGCCTAAGGAACACAGGTCCTACACCCGCAGTTCGGTTGTTTTCCACTAGAGGCTTTTTTCTCGTAATGAAAAATGGCCATTTTATTATAGTCCGCTCTACTAAATATGCTGTTTGGATGGTAATAGCT
>NC_051412.1:4646241-4646927 GCF_015228065.2 Penaeus monodon
CTTGAAGACTGTTATAGTTGAACGAGTCCTTCCCAAAGGGGCGATACCACCCCCCTTGGGAATGACTGGTGTTTAGTCAAAGTCATAAGTTTCAACTGTTTAAATTCCCTTGAGAACGATATACACGTATTGCAATGAAGAATAAGAAAAGGTGTGAAATACACAAATAAACAAAGCTGAGAAAAATCGGCCATATTTGGTGAAATCCGATCCTGTATGCTTTGCACTTTCGCTCATCCATTCGAGACAATTGGAGATGAATTTCGTAAATTTATTATCTGTTGCAACGTAATCATGTTCCTCACCATTGGTGTCATAAGTATATAATCAAAGTTGCTGCTATTAATAACAACATACACATCATTATGATAATTAGCATCGCCATAATCATATAGATTTTCATCACGATGTTATTAGTATAATAATCATCATTAACATTAACATAGTTTATTCAGTTATTCCATGAGGATTATTATGTGGCTGAAAATTAACGAGAACCGTTGTCGATGTAGTAGCTAACAGTTGTCCAGGAAAAATGTATGTTTTACTGCAGGCGAGTTTTAAAATAATTTTCTAAATGTTTACTACTCATACACGGCTAAATTATGAGTATGTTTTGCTCTCATTTTATTTACAGCCAGTGGTTTTAGAGTTCAAATAATGTAGATCAAGTAGTATTTCACCAG
>NC_051412.1:4647560-4647769 GCF_015228065.2 Penaeus monodon
AGCTTATTAAAAAGAGATTAAAATATTCAGTCCAACTAAAGTCTCTGTCATGCTGATATATTACTACAGCGTCATTTTGGAACAAATTTTCATTAAGGGAATAGTTGTTTTATATTAGCAAAATATACCATCTACTAATATCCCATCAATTCTTTAAAAAAATATGTATTTCAAATTACTTTATATTAGACACTTGATTAACTCACTTT
>NC_051412.1:4648100-4648471 GCF_015228065.2 Penaeus monodon
ACACATCCTGATGAAATGTGAGCATAGTAATTGCTGTAGTAATCCCACATAAATCTTCACGGGGAAATGTCGTGACCATAATCACCCCATTCACCTACTGACGTTTGTTTTACGCTTTCTTGTTATGTGTATCTCATTTTGCTAAGCTTGTTTATTTTATTAATATCATTAATACAACACTTTGTAAAATAAAGGCTATTTACTGAATAACTTATCAAATAGAATATACAGTCTGAGAACTGTTATCACATTTGAATTAACACAAGGATACAACATGAATAGGAAACTTTCTTAAAGGTAAATTGTATGATAGATAATGATTATGTTTGAAATTTGAATAGCATACTGAATAATAGAACTGTTTGTTTGTT
>NC_051412.1:4648567-4648780 GCF_015228065.2 Penaeus monodon
AAGAAAAATCTAGGCTAAGGAGAGGCTTGAAGATGAATAGGCTTCTGAAAATTCATCATTATCGTGCAATATTAATCAAAGTCTTCCAGTAAAGATACCATATCAAACATTTTGCGCTCTTTCCTGGCGACAAACGCAAACTACACATTTTCTTTCATCATTCTTTTTTATTTCAAAGGCTAAAACTCCTGACAACTGCTCAAAGGAATATTA
>NC_051412.1:4649363-4649599 GCF_015228065.2 Penaeus monodon
TACGACAACAAACGTTTTCAACAGGATTAAAAACAATAGCGGAAATAATGTACTTCTGGTTATCTCTTTTACTACACTCTTTTCCCTATAGAGCTTAGTTACCTTCCATTAGGCCTTTTTCCATATCCGGATATGATTATGCTTTATATAAAAGAGCAGAAGGGTAAAGATAGATAGCTTATATATAGAATTTTACACACGGAAAACGATAGAGTATAAGAGTATGAAACCGCAAA
>NC_051412.1:4650396-4650578 GCF_015228065.2 Penaeus monodon
ACACTTAACCATGAACAGGAATCCCGAAATATCCTTAAGCCCATGGCAACGTGGCACTGTGTCTCACTTGAAGCCAGAATTCAATCTACCCTTGCAATTCTGGGGTAGTGGTGGGGTGGGGGGTCGGGGGGGGATTAGATCACCGCGACTCACAAACATGCACACACAGACGGCGTTTTCTT
>NC_051412.1:4651342-4651646 GCF_015228065.2 Penaeus monodon
TTCACCACTGCAAAATGGGACTGATCCTTCCCATACTTTCGTTTGTTCACGATAATTTATTCCATGCAGCCATTGCGGTAAATTGGATGATGTGAAAGCAATTAAGTCGTATCTAGTTTTAATGTTAAAAGTACTGTCCTGCATTCATTACTTTGAATTCATAAAATATTATATTAATATGTACCTCATTTGCATAATGGATTAGTCACACAGAAAATGGGTTACAAACCGAGGGTGAACTTTTTATATTTGTCATAACTGCCCCGGATTACTTTTTCTATGGTAATTGGTAATTTACAATGCA
>NC_051412.1:4652030-4652291 GCF_015228065.2 Penaeus monodon
TTGTTTCTCAGAAAATTATTTTGTTATACGTAAAATACGAGCTTACCAGCTTCCTAAAATTTTCAAAAGCTGAAGTCATAATCACCGTTTTCTATTAACACTGAATCTAAAAAAAGAAAGAAATTAACATAATTCGACAGTGAAGCAGACTAATTAATAGTTGCACATTTCCGCACGCACAGTATATGACTATGGTTCAGTAGCACTGACGGAAATATAGGGGAGACTTAAAATTACTCTGTGCTAACCCCCCCCCCCCCC
>NC_051412.1:4652423-4653121 GCF_015228065.2 Penaeus monodon
CCTGACATTCAAGATACCGTTATTTTTCCTTTAATCTTACATTATCAAAGTAAACGTTGACAAAATGAGCTGAATTAAATTTTCTTAACTTCTGTAACATATCCTAGTTAATTAATCATATAGCAGCTCGGGATATTAGGTACCAGCAGTTGCTCTGTTGCTGTGTACTTGTCCGATTTTGTTTTCTTTTTTTTGTAATCCATAAAGTACAACTAACCCGTACATTAGGGTTTAACTTCCCGGTACTGAAATACCTTATGGACATTTCGCATGTGGGACGTTGATGAGGTTATGGAGGACGAAGAGAATACTTAATGATTAAATGTAACCCGGCAGTACGGTCGATGGCCCTGAGGGAGGCATCGACTTGCCTATGTCTTTTGCTATAACTTTCTAGATTTTTATATCACTACCCTTTACCATGAGACACTCCTGTTCAGTTCCGCGGACAGTGGTTTGTTAATTCAGACGAATATTTTGACCTGCTGGGTTAAAATATCTTAACATTAAGAGTTGATGGTGCGGCTAATATGAGGCATGAGAAGTCCACATTCTCTACCTGTAGTCGGGACAGAGTGCATACGCATACTTTATATATATCCAGTGTTGATGTGTCCTTTTATTTTTTAAAATATCGATATTCATAGTGCTAAAAGTGCTGCAACTGAGTACCAGGCGCAGACATTCACATTCTAGTT
>NC_051412.1:4653805-4654530 GCF_015228065.2 Penaeus monodon
TTATGAATACGCCGATGTCCTCTTCAAGCGCACAATAATTTCAAACACGAATCATTCCTATTCAGTTCCGCGAAAAGTCACAGACCTCTCACAACTCAGCATAAAAAAAAATAATAATAATAAAGAAGGAAAAAACATAACCACAATAACATATCTGAAACGCACCTCAACACGGCGCTTTAGAGGTAGTTTTCATAGAGTAAAAACACGAAAAATACTGCAATAGATTGAACCACTAAACACTGTATATACGAGGAAGTCACAGTTAAGCAGTGCATCTCTTACTTTTTACAACCCTTCCGTTCGATAATAAAAATCACAAGACACGCAAATCAGCCAACAGCTCTGTAGCAGACCGATAAAAGACACGAGATACAGTACAATAACTTCCTCGGCATATCAGCTTGATCAGTGTCGCTAAAATAACACAGAAACGGAATCAAAACTGCGAATTTTCCAAACTCCTCTCAATCTCTGGCTTGGGGATGAGCACTCAACAAACCGAGTGAGGCAAGTTTATGGATTTTACTGCGTGGGAATCGCGACATCCAGTGAGGCAATAACAATTTATTCGAAATTCAATATAAATATTTCAACCAGACAGTCCAATATCAGCTCCGGGAGACAAAGTGACAGACATCTCGCAATACCGGTCATCCATGTGGGTGAAGAGTTGAAGGTCGATGTTGCAAGGGAACGGGAGAAGAAAAATTATATTGCATACT
>NC_051412.1:4654598-4654667 GCF_015228065.2 Penaeus monodon
GACAATGATTTACAATAGAAACTATGGTATTGCTAACCATATTATGGCCGACATTAATGAAAGAAGTAT
>NC_051412.1:4654774-4655092 GCF_015228065.2 Penaeus monodon
GAACAACTTCACTCAGAACTTATAAAACAATGATAATTACAAGTGAATTCAGATATACCTTTTCAGGCCACATCTCTTCATCCCCACCTTGCATTCTTGCTCTCCAAAGAGATGACTGACCTTCTAACCTAAAGCTGATATCGGAAATAACCTTTAGGTATTCACAATAATAAACTTCTAGTAACTATACAGTAATATAGAGCACAGCAGAAAAGATAGTCACTCAAAAAAATCTGCTTTGCGATGGAGTTCTCGAGCAACAACAACAAAAACAAAAAGTGATAGTGATGGGAAGAAAGTCATCCTAAAGACAGTGTG
>NC_051412.1:4655573-4655653 GCF_015228065.2 Penaeus monodon
ACTGATACGCTTCTCTTTTGATCTCTATCATTATCATTAATTTCGCAACTGGCATAGCCAATATGGCTGATAGAGGTTTT
>NC_051412.1:4655862-4656052 GCF_015228065.2 Penaeus monodon
TTATCTATAAAGCTTTATCAAATTTGAAGTCAAGGTAAACTGAACATAAAATGGCAATACTAAAATTGACCATCAAAAGAAAACAGCCCAGTATAACATTCTATTTAACTAGTAAAACAAAACATTCTTCTTTAAATAATAACTGCACTTAAGTCCTGTAGATCAAAACAACACTGTACATAACATTTGT
>NC_051412.1:4656149-4656356 GCF_015228065.2 Penaeus monodon
ATGTCTAGAAAGGTAAAATTAATTATTAAAGTATTTATGCTACTCTGTCTTACTGGACCATTTAAAGTTAAAGTTTAAACAAATAAAATAACATACTAACACAAAACACTTAAACCCCTAATTGCAATAATAAAACAAAGTATTAACATAAAAGAAATGAAAAAAATTAAAACCATGCACAAAATAATAAAAGAGTTACTCATTCAT
>NC_051412.1:4656773-4657307 GCF_015228065.2 Penaeus monodon
AAACAACGAAGGAAAAATACCTTCAGACTCACACAGCCCCCAAGAGCGTGTCAGTTGATCAAAGAGAGTAATGGCGCAGCGAAGGAACTCCCTCTCACCCACGTCGGCTTTCTGACATCGCCTTCACTTACCTCTTTACCGACACCTTCCCCGAAGATTGTAGGACGCCGTTTCATTATGGAAATGACGCCAGCCTCATTGTTCCCCCTGAGTCTACCATTGTTCCGAGCTCCACGTTCGAGAGACAACCCAAATTATTGCTTGTCCCAATATCTTCGGCTTTCCAACAGCTGACTTGAAGGGTTCCACAATAGCTTCGATGCGAGATGTCTGCTTGTCAGCGTCGCGGTTTTCAATATTCAGCTTTTTGTGTGTGTGTGTTTGTGGACGTGTACTGTGCAGGTGGGGACGCGTGTCGAGTGATAGATAACAAGCGTTTCGTTTGATCGCAAGGGGATGGCAATGAGGGCTGACGTCAATGGACTTCGGTGTACTGTAAGAGTATATGATGAGATGGGGGGAGGGATTCTTTCG
>NC_051412.1:4657841-4658030 GCF_015228065.2 Penaeus monodon
AGAACACTCACAGGTCTGTCCCAAATTCTTCTCGCGTTATAGGAGTGTAGGTTTGCGGTTCTGGAGGAAGATAGAGCTATCCCACAGCGGGCGTTTGGGATCCAATTCCATCACCATCTCGAGGCGGTGCGAGAACCATTCCGATGTCTATGTCAAGCTGATGTCGGCATGACCAGTCTCTCCTGGCCT
>NC_051412.1:4658074-4658141 GCF_015228065.2 Penaeus monodon
AAGGGGTAAGGAAAGGAAATTCGTGATATTATGTAAAGAGCGTGGTGTTAATCTCAGAATCTAGGAA
>NC_051412.1:4658385-4658763 GCF_015228065.2 Penaeus monodon
AACGCGTGCGCTTTTTTGTAAAATGAAGCATCGTAGTTCGAATGTTTCTGTTTGTTTATCAACTTTCTGTCTACGCTCTTTCCGTTGAAAAGTAACCTTGTTGTCTTTTCATTTCGTAGATTATTTCCTTTGTTTATCCACACACAAAATATACACACGCTCTAGAACTTTATGTTGTAATCTCATTAAGAGTTTGGAAGGGATCGCGGAGACAGGTTTCGAGGCATAGGCCTTTTTCAACTCGCACAAGGATACGAACCAGGATGGAACTTCACTCGGTAAACAAGTATTTACAGAGTTAGTAGTAACACAAGTTTACGAGATTCCGGTGAGGGAAGTTCACTGATGTATCATTTCGACACCTATAGCGTGTTTTAT
>NC_051412.1:4658799-4659439 GCF_015228065.2 Penaeus monodon
GTTTTGACCTACCCGTCTCCAACAAAAACGTTTTAGGTCCCATGCCAGTTCAAGGTTGTGCAGGGTTTTAATTGTTTTGAGGAATGTTTTTATAATTCTCTCGGGTAAAACAATATAAAAAGGGAATAAAAGGTTCTCCATCGATATTGAAATAGCAAGTTTGTATTTTTTTTAATACAAGAAAATCAAAAGTTCACATCTTTGATAGGAAAGTAAAGAAAACGCCCATTAGTAGTATTTGGCGAAAAGTGCCACATCCTACTTCCGAAACTAAAACGTTATTAGATTATATGAAAATATGTCACAAGCTTTGATGATATTCGGTTGGATCTGATAAGTTCTTTTGAACACAAGTTTATATTCAAAGCACGCCATAATGCTTCATAAATCAAAATATTCTTAAGACAAGCTATGTGTTATTTCGCTGACCTATTTGGACAGGTACGCCATTAAAGGTTTTTAGTACCTACTAGGATTTATTTATTGACTATAGGCGGCTTGACCCTAGGTGATACTACTGACAATAAAATCCGGACAGTTTTCAAAAGAATACAATAACAGATAAATAAATAATATTAGAATAACAAGCACATTGGTATATAGGTATGTTATAAGTGGTTTCAGCGCTGACAGCTGTCTC
>NC_051412.1:4659539-4659707 GCF_015228065.2 Penaeus monodon
AAGTTTCCGACACAGAACCATTTCCTCCAAAAAAGATGTAGTGAGGAGAGAAGGCTGCGCTGAAACATCCGCCAGCCGGGAAAGTCTAGGGAAGGATGTGTGTCGTTGTGGCGCCGTTTTGATCCTTTTCTATTTGTCTTCTTGATGGGCTCTCTCTTGCTGTTGTTG
>NC_051412.1:4660655-4661043 GCF_015228065.2 Penaeus monodon
CTGAAGGCACAAATGAAAGGAAAAGAAGAAGAAAGAGTAAGACAGAGAGGACAGATGATCAGAGGAGAAACGAGCATATACCAAGAACTGGGAGATAAGAAAAGTAATCAGTTTGATCCATTCTGTCACCCCAATTACCAACCTCCATCGAACCGAAGGGGAGAGGCTATGTTATTCCCTCTTCAAGTAGGTTATAAAGGACTTTCGTGTCCAAGACCATTCATATACCTTATCACATTACCCTTATTTTGACTGTGCAATGCCGTCAGCTGTGTTCCATTTTTTTTTTTTTTTCAAGTAATTATATTTAGGTTTGCGTTTTGATACTACGATTCCTCTTGCCTTTATTATACTATGATTTTCTCTAAATTAACGGTATTTATAAATT
>NC_051412.1:4661852-4662238 GCF_015228065.2 Penaeus monodon
CTGAAGGCACAAATGAAAGGAAAAGAAGAAGAAAGAGTAAGACAGAGAGGACAGATGATCAGAGGAGAAACGAGCATATACCAAGAACTGGGAGATAAGAAAAGTAATCAGTTTGATCCATTCTGTCACCCCAATTACCAACCTCCATCGAACCGAAGGGGAGAGGCTATGTTATTCCCTCTTCAAGTAGGTTATAAAGGACTTTCGTGTCCAAGACCATTCATATACCTTATCACATTACCCTTATTTTGACTGTGCAATGCCGTCAGCTGTGTTCCATTTTTTTTTTTTTCAAGTAATTATATTTAGGTTTGCGTTTTGATACTACGATTCCTCTTGCCTTTATTATACTATGATTTTCTCTAAATTAACGGTATTTATAAATT
>NC_051412.1:4662762-4663007 GCF_015228065.2 Penaeus monodon
AGCGTAAAAAACTAGGTTAAATGCATAGTTACACGCGTATGTACAGACATCTGTGTAATGAAACTCGCCGTTGGTGGTAATGAAGGAAGGAGTAATTTATCTTAGAGTAAGAAGAAAGTTATCTCATTAAGAACGTGTTCGTTTCTCTCTCTTTTTCAGTTTGTCGTTTTCTCACATTTATTCTTTAATTCTTGTTTTTCATCTTTTTTTTTCTTACAAACTTTCATTTAGTTTTTCCATGTGAC
>NC_051412.1:4663377-4664181 GCF_015228065.2 Penaeus monodon
TAACACATCACATATAATACATATATATAATCATAATATATACAATATCAATCATATATATAATATTGAAATATACATAATAAACAATATATATTATCAATCTATATTATACTCGTTTTACATACATCATATCCCTCCTTGCAATGTTACTGTCCTTCCCCACTTCCTTGTTCATTCTCCTCTATCTTATCTACTTAACGTTTGTCACTTTGCGTCCCTCTTCCATTTGACTCCACCCAGCTACTATTCTGAATCTGACTTACCGTGTGAAACAGGCTCTTGCAAACCTTGCCCAACGTCTCTTTGTTTTGGGAACTATCCTACATCAGTTGATTCGTCGCTTAAAAGCAGCTACTATTCGCTTAATTCTTCCTGTCAGATCTTACTTTTTTCGTTTTCTTTCTTCCCTCCTTTTCCATCATTTTGGTGCGTCTTCAGGTTCTATTTCTCTTTAAATTTCTCCCCCTTACTCAATTCGCCCTTTTTCGTTCCATTTCGACTGTGAGCACACTCCATTCTCTCTTATATTTCCCCTTTCATCAGGTCTTTCCTTGTTTCTTGATTTTATTGTTTTCCTTTAATCTTTATTATTGATAATAATATTTACTTTAATAATATTTATGTTTTTTGTATACATCATACGTCTGAATTCATATTTTATTGACTGCGAACTTGATAGGTTCTTTATTTACATGAAAAGTGATATTTCACTCCTAGAAAGGATAATTCATGTAATTGAGGATTTGATGTTGGTTAATTTTGGTGGAAAATGGGTGATGATTTAAAACGTTATCATTGAAGAAT
>NC_051412.1:4664497-4664713 GCF_015228065.2 Penaeus monodon
CGTATTCATTTCTCATATTTACTTGCCACTGTATTGTATATGAAAATCTGCGGATACCTTTACCAAAATAACCATGAATTATAGCATGCAATCAATATGCTCAACATTTAGTAACTGGAACTCCACAGCGGCCGATGTGGTTTGTGTGAAAATTAGCATATTGGTATAATTAAATAATTTACTTTGGTTTGCATATTCATGGGAATACAATCATTT
>NC_051412.1:4665246-4666136 GCF_015228065.2 Penaeus monodon
TTTTATTTCCATTAGCGATATCTACAATAATTAGAAGATACAGGAAGATAGCGTCATAGTCTTTTACTATTTCGCTAAGATATAGGAAGTAAAACTGCTCTGACAACTAATTTCCTACAACACTGATACTGCAGACTAATTGTTTTACGTTCGAAGCTAAGAGAACGAATTATAAAGGCCCATTAGTTAGGAGGGAATGGACTGTCTTGAAATCACCACTGCATAAAAAGATTTTCCTACTTATGAGAGATTAATGAATAGTTTTCTATTTTGGGACAGTCTAATAAAGGATGTTAGTCATTTATTGGCCCGTAATGTGCAATATGAACGATTTTATACTTAAAAGTTTCAAGTAGAAATTGCCAGATCATTTTCATCATACCCTTATAACATGATTTAACAGTTTAAGTCTGTATTTACTTTCGAGGGCGCGCGTGGCTGTGCATTTACATATACATATATTTTTTTCCGAAATTTATCATTAAACATATATTTCACCCATAAATATAAACTTTAACTATTAATCGCAAAATCTACTACAAATATTGGCATAAAATGTATATGTTTATTTGAACCGAGCATCTAAAGAAGACTAATGAAATAACCCGATTTTTTACCACATTAAAGGGGGCTGTACTCAAACCAGAGAACATATCAAATTAAACTTGCTAATTCTGATGAACGTTATTTCTCTAACATTGTTTATAAGCACACTTTCACCTCACCCTCACCTACCTTTGATGTTACTCGTCTGGACGGAAGGAATCGTTTTTTGAGGGTCTACTCGTTAAAAAGTTTCGTGGGGAAGAAGTTGAAATTACTGTACCTTTTCCAGGAAACGTTTTTAAGAGGAAATTTCTACCACTGTTTTCCACATGTCTTTCGTTTTA
>NC_051412.1:4666183-4666251 GCF_015228065.2 Penaeus monodon
ATATATATATATATTTTTTCTATTATGATACTAGTGTTTTAAGTTGTAATGTTATCATGTAGTGAATT
>NC_051412.1:4666446-4666512 GCF_015228065.2 Penaeus monodon
TATTTTACGCGACCCCAGTTGATGATCGATGGAACCCCAGGACTCAGCAGAATCATGGTTGGGAAT
>NC_051412.1:4666559-4667105 GCF_015228065.2 Penaeus monodon
GAAACATCGATAGATACATAGATATAAAAAAAAAATGTTTGCGCTGGTTTCTAGATTACCATATAGAATATTTGAAATAAAATGTATTGTTTAGCCTTAGCGCATGAATAATCCGAAATCCTTACCATAAAAGTGTACATTATTTTCATACTACAAAAAATATGACACTGATCACATTTCATGAGACAAGAATAATAAGTAACACACTAAACATATAACCTATACATAGAAACATTCACAGATACATTCAAACACATGTTCAGCCTCACACACACATTCATCGCACACAATTAAACACTTACTACAATAATGAAAAAATAGACATGCGGAAGGACTTCACAAAATGTCTAAAAGTATAAAACACTAAATAAATCGTTCTGGAGCTTGCATATTGTTGTTGTTTTTCGCTTGAACCAACGGCTGTCAACAACTGAGACATCATCTCTTGTTTTTTAAGATGTGCGTCATAAAATGGAGTGAGTGAATCTGGCTTAGCAATTTAGGTTTTTTTATTTGTGATTTTGACATGTTTATCCGTAAACCAGT
>NC_051412.1:4667204-4669087 GCF_015228065.2 Penaeus monodon
TTTCTGTATGTTTGTAAGTGTAAAGATAAAGCATTCCGATAATTGAATAACTCGGTCGTGCTTTACAGTTAATTAAATAGCATAACCAATAAAATTAATAAGCTGGGATGTGTGTATACCTATCAAGCATAAAGTTAACACACAGTACAAACTAAACAACACACTGTGAAAGAACGCAACTTTCCTATCTAATCTAGCACCTTAAAGAAGAATGAAAATAAACTATTGTCTAGATTGAGCTCTTAACTTTGGATTAAAGTATATATTACAGTAGTCAGCAAACATACCGGCATATCTACCCGGCCACTAAGGACATAAATAGTAGTATTTGCTGTAGACATTGGGTTCTTAATAGTGAAAAAGGACCATAACCTGTTTACTTACGGACTACAAAAGGGCGGAAAGTGAAATAAAACCATTGCGTTTCTTGTTAGTGTTATTAGTGGTAGTGGCAGTATTGTCATTGCCATGTAACCGTAGGAATTTCACCCCGAAAATATGATGCACACCTCTTTTGAACTACGTACTTGAACTTGTTTCTGTTAGAAAATGGTTGTGACCGAATGTCAACATTCAACTGATGCTAACATAATGTAGGAGAACGACTTACTCTTTTTACGAAATTTCATTTATAACTGAAAGGTCGAACATTTAAAAGACCCCCCCCCCCACCTTCCCGTTTCACCCATGTAACACATTTTTTGAGAAATATGAGGCAATTCTCTTTCAACAAACTTTACTTTACTTTGTTACATATGTAGCTTCCTTTTTTTTCCTGACAAGCCATAGAAAAGTCGGGATCACTCCCCTCTGTAGATCTGTAATATTTGTCATCATTTATTTTGTTCCAATTAATGGTTTATTTGTAAATATTCTGATAATTTTCCTTCTCCATATTTTGTTTATTGGAAATGAGAATATGTAGTGTCATACTTACATTCACTGTAAATTTCCTTTTCCATATGACTCCTAATTGATTTATCATATTCTGTGTAATATTTTTTCAATTTGCATTAATCTTGTCAGGTTTTTCCTCTTCACTTGCACTTGACAATCTTCAGGAAACTCTTCTGCGCTTGATCCTCTCATTCGGTCAAAACTTTCTCGTCATATCGCAAGCTTGTATGTGAAGTTGATGATTGATAGACATAAAATTGGATCAGTGAACCTCCTTTACTGAGCTACGATGGATTCGAATCCTCTAAATGAGATGAAGGCCATAGCATTCCACTTCCTGATCATACTTTTGATCTCAAATTTGTCCCCAGATTTGATAGAGTTCTAACATGCTAAAGTACTTCTTCACTCGCTAGAGACCTTTTTTATGCCGGCTCGTAAATCTAGGAATGTTAGATAAAAATAAGTTTTTATCCGTCTTCTTCGGAATTGGACGATTTGCAAGCATTACCACAACTTTTCAAAGAGGCTAAAAAAAGTTTGTTACTACTAGAAAAGCTTGTCACTTACACCAAATAGCAAAATAAAAGCGTAGAGATGAGTCGTTTCTTTCCGTGTGAAACATAAATTAGAGATATACCTATCGTGACCTAACGTCAACTTCCAGTACACGAACCAAGACCTTCGACAAACAAACCAAAGTCTTAGCTTGTGTGTTCTGCGAATAACAACGGAATCGTGACAGGGACAATTTACAAGGGTATTTATTAGTCTTACGAGACACGATCCTTCCTCGATAATGTTGTGATAATTTTAAGACGCGTTGGGATGATTGATGTCCACGAAGGTTAATGAACATCCAGCTGAACACTTATGATGAAAAATGTCATCTGATCGTAAATCAAGAAGACAGAGCTCCCTTCTCGCAAAGGTAACATACCCATCCACTGGTTATTCCCCATAATTTTATTAATATAAAGCTATTT
>NC_051412.1:4669109-4669654 GCF_015228065.2 Penaeus monodon
AACAATGATAATGCAGACCGCTCTTTAATTGCACAATACACCGAAACACATAGAAAAGGGCGGGACAACCTTTGTATTACATATTAGAAAACCTTATATATGTTTACAAAATCTCTTCTAGCAAACGATCTTCAACGAACCATAAATGAATCCGCAATTTCTAAAGCAGAACAACTTAATCTTACAGACCTTTCCAATTCACGGCACGACGAGTTAAAAAGACCCTGAAACTCTCGGGTATTTTCCTCCAATAACGATAAGGATGGCAGGACACAAAAGCGTTCACGTAAGTTCTCAAGGCGATTGCCATCTTTTTAGCATAGCCACGTTAACTGCCCCAGCCTGATTCCTATTTATGGAATTGTACGTACGAGATCGTGTATTGATTTCCTAAAACGTGTACATCGTTATCGCCTGCATTTGTTTTTGTTATATGGCACCGGTGGACTCTTGGGACTGTCGTTCATGCAGTAGTTTCTTGCAAAGCTTGTACGTGACGAAGGTGTAAATGGCGTCCAGGATTCCTTCAGATAATGATGATATAC
>NC_051412.1:4669738-4669888 GCF_015228065.2 Penaeus monodon
AGCTTTAGTATGAGTGCGTGGGCGCTTAATCATAGATATTGATGAGTGTCCACAGTTTGTAATATTTGCAGTATTTCATTAAACATTAGTAACTCTAACGCCTTTAAAGAATCATCAACTCTCCCTCGTTGATGAACAAAATTTCCTCTC
>NC_051412.1:4669919-4670160 GCF_015228065.2 Penaeus monodon
TCCTCAGCGAGGTATTCCAACTCAGTGTAAAACTGTGAATAAGACTGCAAAGTCAGAAATTCCATTTAAAAGGTCGTTTAAAACTTTCGATAAAAACAATTAGAAATATGGCTTTCTTGTTTAGAAGAAGCCGTGAACGTAAAACAAATCCGAGGTAAATTACTTAAGTTCCCCCAAAATAAAGATAATCAGTACATGAAAACACAAATGGAAACTTCTGGAGAAAAATTAAAATAGATAA
>NC_051412.1:4670429-4670831 GCF_015228065.2 Penaeus monodon
GAAAAGCAAACCGACCAGGAGTGTTGACCTAGTAATCTAATTGGAATTCGAGCAATTGATGCGGCAATATCGAGCCCTCTTGTTAAGCGCAAAAGAAACGCCCATTTTCCTCGTGCAACTTGCAATGGGCGCACTGAGTGGGTTTCAAACTTGCATGGCCACTCTGAAGCCCGAACTGCATCAACCCAACACGCCATTACAAGACATAACACGAGGCGGAAATCCCAGGTTATTCCCGGCGACTTCGTTACCTAAGTGAACTGCACGGATAAAAGTTTAATTATTGTTGGTGATGACTATTCAGATTTCCCGAGTACTAATTTACATAAATGTGCCTCCGTAATGAAGAGGCATACTTGCACTGCGTTCTCGTTACTTTAGGAAGCCTTTTGGGTCTCTCTT
>NC_051412.1:4670879-4671169 GCF_015228065.2 Penaeus monodon
CGCTGGCTTAAACAAATACACATGAACACGAACGTGGGAAAAGAAAGGCATACATTCATGTACACACGGATCGAGGTACAGGTGTTAGAATAATTTCCTAACACATTTCTTATAAAAGAAAGTTCTAGCGTTATGCTATAAGATTTTACGCTTTGACAATCCATCATCTGTTAGGTCAATAATGAACATCACGCACATAACTAAATTTGAACAATAAAAGAATTTTATTACTCTTTTATACTGTGAGGAGAGACTTTTATTACTTAGTAAATATTTCAACCTGTGACTTT
>NC_051412.1:4671751-4672518 GCF_015228065.2 Penaeus monodon
GAATTAATAGGATAATGGTCAGTAATTATGGTAATTATGAAGAGTTGGTGCTATCTGCTAAGGTATAAAGGAGGTTTAGATCTTTTTCTCCTAAGTCTCACAGACAGTAAATTAAATATCTGGGTAGATTATATATTAAATATATAATGTGTATTGAATTTAAATGGTTATTCTAATATATGAAAGGCTTATCATCACAGACGCTGGGAAAACTCGGAACAATTGTTCATCTTTGGTAAATTTGTCTGTACCTTCATTAAGTATACAACTCTTTCATATTATGGAGAACAATTTTTTTTGTATTTAGATTTTCCTATGGGAAATATTTAGTCCAATCAAATAAAATGATGGTGGTCTCGACAGGCTGTTGTTGGTTGACGATTGGGACGGACGCGCTTGGGTGAAACTCAGCATATTTAGCTGGTTATTGGCTTATTTTTATAAGGTTTGGATGTTATCTCTATACTCTAGGTAACCTTACATTTAAGTTTACATTGTGTATATCGTAGCCTTGTGTCAAGGTTTAATTTTTTATGGACTCACCGTCAGATTGTTTTTTTTTTACTTATAACCATGTAGTAATGTTTTCCTAATTATTCATATCGTTATTAAATTAAATTTGCAACAAGTTTTGAAGGAACCTTTTTGTAAACTGTAAGTGTCTATTACATCAAATCATTACAGATTATGAATAACATTCAGAGATAAGTTAAGAAGGAAATGAAAATAAATGAAAATGTGTGATATTGTAACTGGAATTTTTCTGA
>NC_051412.1:4674498-4675237 GCF_015228065.2 Penaeus monodon
CAATATACTTTCTTTTAATTAAGTTCTACCAAAAAATATTTAGTATTTGTTCCAGATTAGGAAATAAATATTCTATACTTATTTGGTTATCTTTTCACTTTGTTCTTCGTGTAAAATTCCGGTATTGGAACAAATAAAGGGAAAATAAATCTTTCTTTAGAATCACTTTTTTTTCTTTCTTTTTTTAAATATCTGCAGAGGGATTCTACTCAGATATTAAACTATACATCACCATAATATTCCGTAAATCTAAGGTAAAAGTAGAGCACACACAGATACTCACAAATTACAGAAAAAAATATGGTAAGGCGTCGAAATTCAACACGATATATAGTTAAATACGAAATAATTAATACGGTTTAACAATTTAAACTGAAAAAATGACTATATTTTTAAGGCTAGCCACACAAAAAAAATACTTCTAAGGAGTTTTAGCAACAACTGAACGGAAATTTAAGTTTCATAAAATTATATTTCACTCGTAAACTATCCACCATTGTCCCCTTGTATAGCAGCAGTATTCTTAATCCTTGCAAGATGCCAGATAAAAAAGTTTAGCTTAATATATTTCATTTAAGGAGTAAATGCTGTGGACTCAATTTAATTTACTTACATACCATCCCTATATATACATGAGAAAGTAATAACAGATAGTGATGAGCAGTGTTTTCCTACATTCTGCTGAATAACATAATAAGATGCGTTGCATTTCATAATAATCCCTTATTCCTTTGTTTCA
>NC_051412.1:4675322-4676589 GCF_015228065.2 Penaeus monodon
TTTGCACATATACAGAGAAGCATAATTCGTCAATACACTGATATCGCATGCATATCAAATTGTGGAGCAATCGGTATCATACTTGCGACGGTTTTACTGAGGCTGAATCGATATCATTAGCCTCGATTTACTGCATCGAATACCTCAACTCTCAAACTCCCGTGGCAACTTCGAATTTTATAGGAGCAAGAATGGAAGAATCTCGCAAGTATAGGAATATTGATATGATGACATCTGTGAGAATAGTGCGGGTACTCAATTCATAAAGGCGAAATCATCAAATGAATAATTCTTCGTGTGGTTTCTACTATCACTGTAACTGCAACTGATAAAACGTAGAAGGTTAAGGGTTCTAATACAATGTATATAATGACTAGTTAGCCTTGACCTGTTCGATCTTTTTTTATCATTTAAAAGTGGTTCTAGTATTGTTACTGCTTCTACTCTTCCTATTCTCATATCCAATGTAGGATAAGAGACGCGGTGCTCACGAATTATACATTTCATTCACGAGGACCATAAAAGCAAGTCTAACATTTGTAAAAATGACAAATAAACCTGGCATGCCAAGGGTGATTCATTATATTGTTATTGTTATTATTTACTCGCTTTTTACAGTTATTGCAGTAAATAAAATATATAGAGAACGTGCATAAACACAGCGATAGATGGGAAACCTTTACAACACACATTTTTACACACACTATTCTAACGTGTGCAGTATGCAGAACTTGATACACTTCTAAACTTTTATAGTATTTCTCTCATTTCCAATTTTAATGTACTCTCATCCTCAAAAATACTTTCCTGACCCTTGCTCTCTCTCAAGTAATTTCCTCTGCATTACGTCACACCTAGAAATAACGTCTGAGACTTTTAAAACTATTTTCTCCTTTTCAGTTACCCTCCTTTTATGTTTTCTGTGTTTTATTCTGCATTAGTTCCAATGTATTAGATAACAAGGTTGTATAAATTATTTAAAAGTTGGTTACGTATGAATAATTTATGTTTATTCAAATACGTGATTCCACTTTATATTGGGTTACAGAATAAGTACTTATGAGTCACATGAAATTAATTTAATTAAAACAAAAGCAACATTTGCTTCCGTAATAATCCTGGATATATGATTTGGTCAAATTTCATCAACTATATGTTCTTTTTCTTTACATTTAGTCTACAATCTTTTTAAGGATTTTAGCAAGTTTTTTTTCATAACCATTTTACTTACTTATATATTTTATAATAATTTGTTCGTATCATGTGT
>NC_051412.1:4676627-4677391 GCF_015228065.2 Penaeus monodon
CCTCAACTGCTTGTGTCGACAGTCAAGGAGAAAGAAAGTAATTACTTGCAGTAATTAAGAAGACTGCAGAAAGCAGCTGCTACGTTCAATATTTATGTTAATTAATTTTATGCATGCCCTACAAATGTTATAAATGTTCCAGTTATTTATTTTCTTGTTATTCATTGTAACGTTGAAACTTATCTGCCTTAGATTAAAAGTAACCTCGATTAATAAAAATCCATGTTTTATATATAGCATAACTAGTTTTTTTCTTCATTAATTTTTTGTTCTATCTTTTAGATCAAATATTCATTGTAACGTTGCATTAGATTATAAGTAACCTCTTTTAATAACAATCTATGCTCTAAATATGACATAATATATTATTTTTTCTTCGTTATTTTTTTTCTGTCTTTTGATCAAACATTCGGATGGTACCCGAGCTAAGCTTATTCTAAAATCATGTAGACAGGTTATAACCATCATATATATCACGCTTCCATGATCTATTGCTTTTGTGCGACATTCTTAAAACAAAATGTGCATTATTTATAAAAAGGCACCCGAACTGCAAACAGAATAACCTAGAATGGTTTCCAGTGGTACTTTACACTGTGTACCCTAGCATCAAAATGCAAACTTAAAAATGTCAAGTTCTAGACTGCCTTTGTCATGTTTCTTGTTTTAATGCAAAGGATTTTTATATGGTGAATTTCATGAAAATGTAAAAGTACCTTTTATTTTCTGTTACTCCTGCGTTTATTGTCTGCTATGGGCTTTTA
>NC_051412.1:4680029-4680326 GCF_015228065.2 Penaeus monodon
TGCAAATTACGTATGTCCACAGAATCCGACTTGACACAAAGCATCCACTATCGGCATCAAATCCAAGAAAACTTCACATTCGATTTCTCGCTTTGAGCTCCAGCTTCCAGAATCCTTCAGACAGAAAGACGGAGAGAAAATCCCTAAGGCGGAAAGGGGGTGTCTGATTCATATAATTAAAAGGCTCACGGTCACTAATCTTGATTCTGCAACAATTTCTTTAATATTAATAGTACTGGAAATTTCTTTCTACTATTACAGATCGCTTAACCAAAATATATTTAATTACACTAGTGT
>NC_051412.1:4680440-4681767 GCF_015228065.2 Penaeus monodon
AAAGGAGTCTACGTTACGTCAGCATGCTCAGATTTCCATTATATTGAGTTTAGAATAGAAATATGAACATTTAACATCTGAGATTGTAAAGGAGTGATATGATATTGTTATATATCTGTGAGCGAGTCTTTGCTCAGAATTCAAAAGGAAATTGAACTTATATTAAGAGATGTATGGACGTACTCACGACTAATATTGAAAATCTTGAAAAAAAACTTTCATGTCAAATTTAAATGTACTTTTAACTGTTCGCTCTGACCATACTAAAGGATATTTTTATAAGTAGTGTTAGTAATGGGACTAGCTTCGTCATTATTTATCAAGACCTGGAAAAACAACACTAGTAGTAAATGCCATCCTCATGGTACATTCTTATATGTATGTGGACATATAATATCTTTATTTCATCTATTATTTTTTAATTTGTTTACATTGTTATCCATATGTCCAGTATTACATGAAGTTGATAGGACAGCAGTCAGTGACCTGGCAGCATACTGCTCACTATCGTTTCACAAATCTCACTACGTTAATTCGAACATTATGTAGCAAGAATATAACCATGACACTGAATGTATATCAGTTCCTACTACATGCAGATGCCAAGTTAAAACTTCACAAGTAATGTTAGATTAGTGTACTTTTTAAGGAGAGGGATTGCAAGAAACTATAGAAAACTGTCATCTGAAAGAAACAAATTAAATTATCAGATTACAGGAGTTTCTATCATGTTGAGTGAATTTTAATTATCATTTATATGTGTGAAAATAGGTTTAAACTAAAATTCAGTGATATACTCGAGAACCATGAAATCAATCATATTGATTTGTTGCATACATTTAAAATTAACTTTACTTTAGGGATCTCTCATTATGACGACAGGGGTTCCCGTTCTTTTAATATCATTGCCAACAATAGATGAATTAATTAACCTGAGCGATTGGTGCTGGCACAAGCAATGGGGCGGTTCTGTAATCTTACGGGTCATTGGTCCTGCGGGGTCGTTGGGCCCAAAATTCCTGGTAGGCCTAATTTGTAGGATATTGGGTGCTTGTTGGCGATATGTAGACTTACAAAATACTATATGTAGCCTCTTCAGTATGCGAGTGTTGGTGGGAGGTATAATTCGGAAGGAGACCCGGTCAAAACATGCAATAAAATTCTACTGCATGGCTACTTTAACAGTATATATTTAAATCATATCCGCAATCCAGATTATCTCAAACATGACAAGAAAAAAAGCATGAGTGGAAAGTTCAATAATGCATTTTTCTAACTTATTAGAGATGAAATTTCGACAGATACTCTGCTTGCGAATATCATTGTT
>NC_051412.1:4681794-4681974 GCF_015228065.2 Penaeus monodon
TCTTTGATTTTTTTTTTTCAATGGAATATCTAAACCATATGATCGTTTTTATGCTAACTATTGGGAGATGCACGTGAGACGCAGGCTTACCTTCCTTAAATATTCGGGAACTAAAACTGTTCATAAAAGCTTTAGCTGTACACTTACTAAAAAGTATCTTTTCTACTGTGGCACAGCATT
>NC_051412.1:4682115-4682211 GCF_015228065.2 Penaeus monodon
TACGTCACTTCCCCGACCCTACAGCTCTGCAACCACTCAAACAGCGGGTTCTGACAGCCTGCGTCCTGCAGCGTAAATGTGAGGTCCCGCCGGATG
>NC_051412.1:4682263-4682331 GCF_015228065.2 Penaeus monodon
TCAAAATAATGAGAAGGTATATAGCAACTATCTACGCCCCCTTCACAAACCTAGACACCTGTGAGGGG
>NC_051412.1:4682732-4683363 GCF_015228065.2 Penaeus monodon
GTATCAACCTTTCAATTCTAAGCGATCATTACGCCTTCAACTTCCGAGTAGATATATTCATTTTAGTGATTGTACAATAATAGATTTCATATAGGTCTACCTTGTCATGCAAGACTATTTGGACTATCCTAGCAAACACTGACAATGTAAGAACAAATTTTGCGTGCTGGCTAAATTCAAACGGCTTCTAGGACCAAAATGCCCGTAGGCTCAGCAAACCACCAACATGCCTTAGAATTGTTCTACCTGAACTGTCCTTATTGACGATCTTGAGATAAATTGACTCCCGCTCCAAGAGATCTCAATACGCCTCTTGAGATGACTTGGTACTTCTGACGTCAGATGTGAACAATGATGGCTGAAGAGTCAATTACATTTTCACAAAGAAGTATGGAGTCAAGGATTACAACAGAGATTATGGTAAAAGGGCCAAACGACAAGAAAAATAAATCAGATTATTGATAGTTAGGTAAATAATATTATATGTGTTGTCATATTTGGTTTATATAATGATTAAAGTACAGAGAATTAAATGTTAATGATGAACTCAATCCGTCTCCCTCTTTGTCAATACATTTTATCCGTTTATAATTTCTGAACGTAATGAAAACATGATAAAATTCACCAAGTC
>NC_051412.1:4683426-4684276 GCF_015228065.2 Penaeus monodon
TTTATCATCTTATTAAATGTGAACTTCCAGTGTTTTCTTCACTGCAGTTCTACGAAGCCTTCGTCTCCTACATTTTTTTTAAGAATGATATATCATTTCCATAAATTGATTGTTTTCCGTCTAGTGCACAATACAAATCCAATTTAAGTGTAAGTGATTATAAGGGCACATGTATACACGATCGCCTAATATATATGTAAATGTTCCTGCCTTTTATCTCTTCCGTAATATCATCCACCTGATGCATATTCCAATCCATGCAACGGAAGACTCAGGGATTGTGAAGATTAAGGAAAAGAAGTTATTAGTTTTCGACAACAACTTCACGAATGTGCTGCTCGTCGAAATGACCTTATTTCACTGATCCTAGCTTTGACAGACTTGGGAGAGATGACCTTTCAATCATTTTACTTGTAAAGAGGATAGGTTGCTTTGGGTGATGTGATATGTCAGTGTATTTATAATTATATATTGAAACTGTACAAACCGTGGAATATCTGAGTTTCTAAAGGAATTCGTGTCATGTTTTCAGTGCTGGAAAAATCTTTCACAGTACGTAGGCTGTGCTGTCTTTCTATAGTTAGTCTTGACCCAGAAGTTATAACTCATAAAATTGTATCGATTTTAAGACTCATGATTCAACTTTCATTATCCTCAAAATAAAAACTGATTATCAGTCTTTTAATTCTGTCTGTAGAATTAAATGCGGAATTAAAAAAAATAACCATTATTAAGCCTCAGCCTAAATGACTTGCCACCTATTACAGAATAGTTAACACGTTTGGATATTATGCACCGGCATAGTTTCAAATATGCAGATATTGCAAAGACTAGCCTTATATGAGTATTG
>NC_051412.1:4684412-4684819 GCF_015228065.2 Penaeus monodon
ATCAGTAAAGTCAGTCAGACAATAGTGCAATAAAGAACAAGAAATACTCGTGCCATCTCCCACTGAAGTAAAGACATCCTTAAATACACGAACGGGCTTCCACGTGTTTCAGAAATACAATCGGTATCCCTCGCCAAGGGTGTTGAAAGAAGAGATGGTCGAGAAGTTAATCATATGCAGTGGGATGAACGCCCTAGTGACTGATGCAATCAAACCTGAAGTGGTCAATCATGCCGGTGAATAGTTACACGACCTCGTTAGAGCTGCGGGGGAAGCCGGCAGTGAGTTGGAATGGAGCGAGGAGCAGGGAAAGGGTTATTCCGGAAGTAGAGATTGCTAAGACGGAAGCTGTTTTCTTTCGGTGATCTTAAAACTTATGCATGAAGTTGTCCTTATTTTTGTTTTGT
>NC_051412.1:4685843-4686645 GCF_015228065.2 Penaeus monodon
TAACATTTTCCGATGGGCTGCTGTAAACATTTGGCGTGTTTCAGTCTTTCATTTGTCAATTAACGCCAGAGATAGCAGCTGCAGAGGGTATATAGTCCCTGTTTTAATTGTGTATAGAATATGCTCACTTTACACACCGTAAACTTCAAATATTTTCACTTCACACTTTAGATTTCCTCCCTTCACGCTTCAAATATTCTGACCCCAACACTTCACACCTATTCTGATTTCACACTTCTTGCCAGTAACGATAAAAAGTGAAAAGTAGAAAGTATATACATATATCTGACAATAACTTACTGATAAATCTTCAAAGTTTCTTTTTGCTTCGTATCTGTTCGCTTCTAAACACAGCTTGAGGTGACACGTTAGACTTTCAGATGCTTTTCTTTTATGCCGTGTGACTCCTTGGAATGAAAAAGTCTTATCTTATTTATGGAATATAGTTACTTCCACGAAAGTATGAACATCATAAAAATGCCCATTTTAGTTATCGACTATAACTCAAATGTGCAGTACATAAAAGTATTGTAGACGGAGATAAAACGTCAAAAATATATGTGTATCGTGAACGGATATTACAAACGCAATTTGTCCCATGGATTGGGGTGTGGGAGATTAATTGTATTTATAGACGAGAATAGAACACGAAGCTCTTTTTAACTGTGACGAAGGGAAGTGGGGAGACCTCGGGCTGTGGGAAATGGAAGTAGAATTTCGCTCACACGTACTCTCACATGCGAGGGTAAAAATGCATGCGCATACAGACGTTCACTCAAGCCTGTATATACGAATAACAGGG
>NC_051412.1:4686685-4686755 GCF_015228065.2 Penaeus monodon
TCTCAGATGGATGGGGGCTTAACTGAACTAATGGGAATTCTGAACCCAAGTACAACCGCCCCTGCGTATG
>NC_051412.1:4687116-4687513 GCF_015228065.2 Penaeus monodon
GGACGATTAAGTACACTTGGTAGCTAATATAAAAGCACATGAAGTAATTAAAGACACCGAATCAACTAGCCTAAATTATCTTGTTGATCTTAACAGAATCTACTATGAAGCTGAACTGGACACTGTGAACCAACCCGAAACACTGTTTCTAAAACCGGCGAAATTGCTGACATGGCGTCCTTTTAGAGAAGCACGAGAGGGGAACTGCCAGTGGCTATTTTCCTCTCATAACGTGGGGTGATGCCAGGAGGAGAAGCGACGGAAAAAATCGTTCAACGAAGAAGGATAAAACTCTCAAAGAATCCAGCAGTGTCCGTAAGCTCATGGATAGACCGTTCACACGTGCGTTATTATATCGAACAGTGGAAAGTTCACCCAGGTGCAGACTTACGATATA
>NC_051412.1:4687810-4688520 GCF_015228065.2 Penaeus monodon
GATATTGATTAAGTTCTCCACATGAAGCTCAGTTATTACCATTTGAAGTTAGTTATTCAAGAACCTATCTTTTCTGCCACATAAACCATCTTCTACGGAAGTCTACCAAGACTTTACTGCCATCCCCGGAAAACATGTCGTAAAAAGGGATTGTTCACACCCATAAAATAATTTTCGTCATAACCTTCTACTCTTTTATCACAATTTCTTTTCCCTTCTACGCATCCAGACTTTGAGAAACTATGTAGCAAAATTCGTGGGATTCCGCGCCTATCCTCTTCCTATTCTGTGAGGAAGTCTGTGAGTCTGTGAGTCTCTCTGCCGCGTCTAAGGACTCCCTTTTCCTCCGAGAAAGCGATCAAGACGAGAGGAAAGAGTTGACTGGAAGGATCGCAGGATTCCCGCTTTGAAGCCTAGAGATGGCGGGGAGGATTATTGCCAGTCAAATCTCTTCACAGTCTCGATCTCATGGGAAATCATGAGATGGCTGAGGCACTTTTGTCGATGAGATTGGCGCTGTGTTGATCATATACATCAGAGGTTGTGTGGCGTGACCCCTGCGAGGGCGGCGTCGGTCAGGCGTCTCGGGGAAAAATTGGCGCGGGAGGCGAGGGACGCAGACAAGGAAGGGGAATCTCCTTTGCGCTGCTGCAGGGGTTCTAAGCGCTTGCCGGGGAAGGTGCTTAGGCATTTGGATTAATTAGCCCGAG
>NC_051412.1:4689158-4689764 GCF_015228065.2 Penaeus monodon
GCCAAATGCCCTGTAAGTAATCACATTCCCTAATCCCATTACTTAACACCGCAAACGTGTAAACATAATCATGTAGTGATTGCATTTAACTCGCTCTCCACGGACCCAGTAATGTTTGCTTTGGGAAATGTCCACAAGTCTTTTGAGATACAATGCGACCTTTTCTTTGGATCCTTTAATGTGGATTCTAAACTTATTCTTATTGTGTATATCTTGCATTGTATATTCATATATTCGCCGGTATAATGGCCACTGCCAGGTCCTTTACTTAACAGTTTCTGCGATGCAAAGATTAGGTATTTTTAGGATGAGCATGGTATAGGCGTTAAGTTTATTATATACACCTTGCAAGAACTTCTTTGTTATTAATACCTGAGTTTGGTTAATTACATATGCCTACAACATTACTCTGTTGTAAATGGTCCAAAGCCTATTTTCTTTATATTGTTACGTGTTTTAAGTATCGACCGTTTACGTTTTAATAAGATGATTATTCATTTCTGGTAATAGGTTATATACTTAATATTTCGTTTTGAGAATGGTGAGCACAGGCATGAGGATGATGATTACAGTGATAACTGTTATAAGAATTATAATTATTATATG
>NC_051412.1:4689955-4690570 GCF_015228065.2 Penaeus monodon
GCGCGCGCGCGCGCAAAAACACATACAATTACAAGTGTGTGGGTTGAAAGATACAACTTGATTTTCTTTCGTGTTCAATAACTTTCAACTCTAATAAAATTTTGTATTTTCATTCTGTAGATTATTGTCTCATTTAGCAAGAGACGCAGCATCACAGTACGTTAAGATCTGAAAATAAACAATTCATACTTTATAAAGAAAAAAAAGTGAAATATATTCGAATAGTATTAACCGAAAAAAAAAGTTTTAATAGGCCAGCAGTCTGGAAGTGGACACGGTAATTGTTTAGCACGTTGTGTATTGAGCGCTAAATGGTCCTTTTACGAACGTTAATTAGGATAGTTATAGGAAAATAATAGCAAAGCGGAGGGTGAGTGAGGGTGTTCCTGATTGCGATATCAATCAAAATCCTGGGCATTGTGTGTCAGTCGAATATGTGATAGCATAATGGATCATATTACCTGCGTCTCTTTGATGAGCTTACCTAACACAGGAATTTTGCTAATTTCCATTAGCTATTATCGACAGTTTAGGCTTTGCAAATCGGTAAGTTCATTTAATAGTACGCAATAATAGGTGGCATACATTACAGTGTTATTTCCATCAGCGCAGGCT
>NC_051412.1:4690866-4691016 GCF_015228065.2 Penaeus monodon
CATATAATCATTATAATTCTTATAACAGTTATCACTGTAATCATTATCCTTATGCCTGCGCTCAACATTCTCAAAACGAAATATTAAGTAAATAACCTATTACCAGAAATGAATAATCATCTTATTAAAACGTGTGTGTGTGTATGTGTT
>NC_051412.1:4691209-4691510 GCF_015228065.2 Penaeus monodon
TATTAGCATGTACTTCCCTGTGTCTGTGTGTGTATTCTCGTTTCGTTTACCATTTTCCAAGCACAGATACAAGCATACCCAGTTCTCAGTTAATGCCTGCATGTACATTTACCCGTTACTATAAATCCTGTGACAGTTTCCTACAGTGAGTTTGGGTTGGCTAACCTTAATGTAGTTAGCCTGAGCACTTTGAAGCTTCTGGCCGTAACGAACAGGCTCACAGCCGCTATTGCTCTGCGCCTGTAATATATGATATGCAGACGTACATATACAGCATTCCAGCGCCACACACAAATACATG
>NC_051412.1:4691703-4691870 GCF_015228065.2 Penaeus monodon
TGCGAAATCCAAGTCAAATAAAAGCGAAATATAAAACTGAGAACTTATCAGAATCAAAGAAAATGCAATATATAGTTCTTCCGGTCATGATTCCTCACAGAGCACGGAACATGTCGCCATAGAAGCGTAATTTACGTATGAGTCATTCCATAGCAGTAACAGACCAT
>NC_051412.1:4692189-4692367 GCF_015228065.2 Penaeus monodon
ATGGTCTGTTACTGCTATGGAATGACTCATACGTAAATTACGCTTCTTTGGCGACATGTTCCGTGCTCTGTGAGGAATCATGACCGGAAGAACTATATATTGCATTTTCTTTGATTCTGATAAGTTCTCTCTTTTATATTTCGCTATTATTTGACTTGGATTTCGCAAAAGAGAGAGT
>NC_051412.1:4692879-4693082 GCF_015228065.2 Penaeus monodon
ACCACATCAGTGGACAAACTTTATCTTATAAGAAGTGTGCCTTTTTAAGGACTTGACGTTCCTTAAGAAAGATGGCAACCGATAGCACATATATCACACTTTGAGATCCTCCTCCATTCCTCATTCTGACGAAAGCTTTTGCAACCAATTGCTTTGTCACCTCTACAGGATCTCGCGCTTTGCTGATCTAGTGCATGTATTGG
>NC_051412.1:4693303-4693383 GCF_015228065.2 Penaeus monodon
CGTTTTCCTCACAGGCGGCAAGGAGAGAAGGCAATTATTGGCCACAAGAGGGTGCCATAAAGAGTAAAGCTTTTCTCTGG
>NC_051412.1:4693433-4693539 GCF_015228065.2 Penaeus monodon
ACCGAATAAATTTCGAAAATGAGTTTCAAAGAATGGAAGTAGAGGGAAGAGGGAATCGTTATGGGTATGTGAGAAATAATGATCGGGGATGATGAAAGCTGTAACA
>NC_051412.1:4693741-4693899 GCF_015228065.2 Penaeus monodon
TTGTGTCTCCATTGTTTTTTCTCTCTACATCTCTCCCTGCCACAATCCCTCAATCTTCCCTTTCCTCTATCCCTGTATCTCCCCCAATCCCCACTCCCGTCCCTCTCCCAAATCGTTTAAACACGTCTCAGCACCTAATTCTCTCCCCCTCCCCCCCG
>NC_051412.1:4693934-4694297 GCF_015228065.2 Penaeus monodon
GGGGGAGAAATGCTTTCTTCCAAGCAGATATATTAGCCCTTGGCCCAAGTGAGACCGAGGGACTGGACACTGATTCATGGCTACAAGGATGGATGGCTGGGAAGAAATATTACATGCCTTTTTCTAGTGTCCTCTTTAGATGGTTTTATTAAAGCGTCTATGACATGTTAAAAAACGATGTTTAGTTGAAATATTACTCTGGAGTTTATGATCTAAAAACGTTTGGTATATGGGGGCGTGTAAAAATAATTTTTGGAATGTTTTTGACAGGTATTTATTAGAGAGGGAAAAACATTTACATATATATGTCGAGAAAGGTAACGCGTGGATCTGGAAGAATATGATGGAGTTTTAAAACCTAGA
>NC_051412.1:4694867-4695121 GCF_015228065.2 Penaeus monodon
AGCCATGCCTACACGTGAACCTTCTAGACAACTCGACACACGAGAGGCCAATTTAATTGCTGAAATCAGAGCGGCGCAGAGAGCACTGGAAGCTGGCTGGAGAAGAGGACGACCGTCTCGGGCCTTGCACGAAATTGGCTCGCTCGCCGCTTCCGCTGACTTTGCCTCGTTTAGTCGCATGGCGAAGGAGAGCGGGTTTATTGGCGCTGAGAATAAGCGGAAACAAGGATGCAAGGACGATATCCTTTGGTTTT
>NC_051412.1:4695172-4695390 GCF_015228065.2 Penaeus monodon
GCTATTATATTCTTTTGTATTTTTTGTCCGTTCGTCTTTTCCCACATTACACGAACAATTTACACGTAAAACCATATCCCCTTGTGACTGCAGACTTGAAGTGTTCCATTCGATGTGAGTTGGGAATTTTATGTCTGGATACATATTCCATAAACAATAAGCGCTTGCGCGCTCACCATATTATGAATCCATAAGCTCCGATGTTGTTTTTGTTGTAG
>NC_051412.1:4695509-4695676 GCF_015228065.2 Penaeus monodon
CATTTTTCATATTTTCACGACTATCCCTTTTAAAGAGAGAATGACTAGGACTTACAGCCGTATTTCGGGTGTATATATATCAACCGACAATCTCTCCCTACTATCTTTCATAACACATTATTAGGGAAAAGTCTGATGTCAGAAGTTACAATAATTAACTTATACCA
>NC_051412.1:4695758-4695861 GCF_015228065.2 Penaeus monodon
TCATGCTCATATACATGCTCATTCATATATTGATGTGTATATTTAGGCCCGTGTATGTAAGGAGGATTATGCATTAAACAGTATAAATTTATACACACGCAGT
>NC_051412.1:4695904-4695986 GCF_015228065.2 Penaeus monodon
CCACGGCGATTTTAAGATAGTTATCAACCGCTGGCAGCGAAATTTCGACATCCAATCAGCCTTTCAGAAGTAGTCAATCGGC
>NC_051412.1:4696064-4696437 GCF_015228065.2 Penaeus monodon
CACATTTCTGGGTGATTTAAGTATAATGGAATCTTTCCCAATGATTATAGGTCTTGAAAGTGACTTTGAATCCGACCCGTATGAATGACGCTTAATATTCCGATAGTAAAGTTTGACACTATCTTGCTCGAAACGAAATGACTATGAATATGGCAGAGATAAAAAGTGGGTAAAGGGAAAGAGAGGGGTGGGAGGGTTTGGGAGAGGGGACTCAAGGAAATAGAGGGGTAAAAGAGAGAGGGAAGGGGATAATGGAGCGAAAGAGGTTGGTGGATTAAAGGAGGCTGAGGAGGGAGGGGACGGATGTAGGACTTGAAATGGGGAAGGAGGAGGGAATTTAAGGAAGATTTGGGAATGACAGGGGCGGCAGAGC
>NC_051412.1:4696480-4696770 GCF_015228065.2 Penaeus monodon
AAGCACCTGTCATTATCATTATCTTTTTTTTTTAAGTGTTTATCTACATTTTTCCAAATAATTTCCAAGGATCCCACATGGTCTTACACCAGTCAACCCGCCTGTAACCCCAACAATCAGATGCCAGAACTCGATTACGGATACGTCGACTGAGAGATGATGGCCCGGTGCGAACCCGGGACCCTACGATTGCAAACTACCACTAAACATATGTTCCCTCTGTCACAAATGCTGCAGCAAACATTCGATCCCGGAACTACAGAGTCCGGTGCTTTAACCACAGGTCCACA
>NC_051412.1:4696862-4697123 GCF_015228065.2 Penaeus monodon
GCAGTTTACCTGTGTCCTTATCCTCATTTAATATAATCGCATCTCTAAATAACCGTCAATTTATAGATGTAGCCTTCTGTTTACCTTATTGACTATCTATCTTCAGGGGAAGTGCAATCATACGTCATCAGTCATAGATGCTATGTAAATTCATAAAATCAATCCTTCATATATGCAAATTCATCACTGAATATCACTTGACACTCAAACATTTCAGAAATACTTTTTTCGAATTTTCTAGTGCCTGATGACTTCACTGCT
>NC_051412.1:4697381-4697449 GCF_015228065.2 Penaeus monodon
TTATTAGAAAAACTCACTTTACACAAACTTATAAATCTGATATGTTAATGTTTCTTTCTTCTACTACG
>NC_051412.1:4697603-4697749 GCF_015228065.2 Penaeus monodon
TGCACAAATATGCGCGCGCACGGTTGCTGAATTTTTGTGTGCGTTGCTCAGCCGTTTTGCTTTCGTGGTCTGTGAGTCAAGCTGCGTCAGGAGGCGACCGCAGGCAACGGCCGGACGTGACGAGCGTGGCGGTCGGTCAGTCGGTC
>NC_051412.1:4698252-4698323 GCF_015228065.2 Penaeus monodon
ATATTTACCACAAATTGTGAGACCTCATATAGAATCGGGACAAAATAGGAGTGAAAAACCTGGCATTGCGA
>NC_051412.1:4698365-4698571 GCF_015228065.2 Penaeus monodon
AAGATTTTTGGCATTTGTCATTTTTTTATCGAGAAAGAAATGGAGATCTCAGGGTTTGCCGTTTCCTGTCTTGATTACAAGAATATTATATAAAGAAGATTTCATTCATCCTTAGCTTTATAAAACAGGGTCGTTAGATCAGATATATCCTGACCAAGGGCATACGTCATAAATCCTTGTGAACGTTCCTTAAACATGCAAGCTAC
>NC_051412.1:4698776-4698890 GCF_015228065.2 Penaeus monodon
TACTTACACAATTTATATGGACATAAGACTCGTGGCTCACGTCACGTTTACCTTTTATAACTAATCTACCTCAGTTTGTTGTTAACTTTCTTACTGATATGTCTCACAATCAGT
>NC_051412.1:4698922-4699119 GCF_015228065.2 Penaeus monodon
CACCATCATTGTCAACATCACGATAATATTGACAGTAATATTAATAACTATCATCATCAAATTTAACGTTTTTTGTTGTCGCTGTTATTTTCATTATTATTTTATATTTATTCCCAAGTGGAAGCGAAGCAATGGGCACCACACAGTAAAAGAAGTGGTACAAACCTTCAAAGCACGTTCTGGTAGGCCCTCAACAG
>NC_051412.1:4699434-4699637 GCF_015228065.2 Penaeus monodon
CCGAAAGGAGATCGTCATTGATCAATTAAGGACCAGGATCACCAGGGTCCTCAAGTATCAGTGACGCTGAGGGCCTACCAGAAGATGTTTCAGTCTCCACTGATGTGCGGCCATTTGATGTGTGTGATGTCCATTATTTTGTCCCCAAAGGCCGGTTGAATCTTGCGAATCGTGCCCACGTGTAAATTTTAACCCAAAAATTG
>NC_051412.1:4700586-4700998 GCF_015228065.2 Penaeus monodon
GACGTTTAAGATGTGAACAAAAGGCAATTACTTTTGACAATATAAAATTGACGCAAACCACCTGCTGAAATTCATTGCTACCGACGTAAAGATAACACAGACAGCCACATGAGCAAAAGTTGTTTAGGTCATGATGCCATGATGTACGAATTATTTCATGAGTCTAACTATCACTTCTTTCTTTGATCTTTGTTTCTTTTTATATATATATATTTACACATGTTCTTTTTTTGCTGCTTTGATCCTGGTAACTTTGGTTGTGTATCGATTTCAATAAAGGTAGAACTTTTCCCGGATGTATTTTTGTCTTGCAATATCACTAATTGGGATTTTGTTTATTCTACTAACAGTTGGAGACTAATGTGTGTTTGTTGTCTGTTACAACTTTTGTGGGTCATATGTTGTTCTGGCA
>NC_051412.1:4703263-4703529 GCF_015228065.2 Penaeus monodon
TTTGTTCCTATGTGAGTCACATTCCTCCCAAAGAAATGACCTGCCATAGATTATGAGGAAACAACTATTAACATTTAGGACACTTTAACATAGCGTCGAAAGCTTTTAATCTAATGGCCCTCTCTATAGAAAGCTTGCGATGAACGATGTCGCCTTAGGAACATAGTTTTACCCGTTAATCAAGACATAAAGGGGTAAACCTAGGGAACTCTCTTTCATTCTCGGATAAAAAGATCTGCAAATATCCGTAAATTTATATCTGTTCC
>NC_051412.1:4704285-4704498 GCF_015228065.2 Penaeus monodon
GCACTTCTTTACGAAAATTAAAAATCAGTGTCAAGAGTTTTTCTTTCAGGATTTATTTCCTTCCACTCTTTATTCCTATCATAGAATAATGAACGAAAAATCTGACATATGACATTTAGAGGGAAAGGGATAAACAAAATAATCAAATATAGTACAGAAAATAAAAGAGAAATGTTGTAAGAAACATATAGAAATAAAAGGACCTATTTATCA
>NC_051412.1:4704571-4704771 GCF_015228065.2 Penaeus monodon
AATAGGAATTCAGAATAGAGAAATGAAATTTTTGTGAATGTATAATGACGGAAAATAGGGCGAGAATAAAAGTGAGGAAAAAGGAAAACAAGGAAAACTATTAAAACAAATAGATGAAAAGATGGAATATAACACGAGACTAAAAGCCAAAAGAAAGAAAAACGAAGATAATGAGAATTCTAACAAAAGTAATGGTAACG
>NC_051412.1:4704937-4705335 GCF_015228065.2 Penaeus monodon
CTCGGTAACAGTGGCGACAACCGCCCTCTCCAACTGCTAATTCAATCCTATTCCCTCGCAGAAAATTGCCAAATGGAAAGTCTATCAGATTTGTTCTAAATACGTATCATTTGGGGAAACTGCGCCCAAATTTCCACTGTAATTTGCCTCTCCAAAGGACCATTTCTCGACTGCAAATTCGGGATAGAGGAAAGGGGTTTCTTATAACGAGGCTTCAAAGGGAGTCTTGCGAAACTTTTCCGTTTTTTTATTATAGATTTCTTTCCCATTTCAGGTATACGTAATGGAAAAATTATTTCATTATTGTTATACCAATTTTACTTTTTGATATCTTGTCAAATCCCCTTTGTTATTATTGAATTTCAGTTATCATTGTTTTTTTATAGTGATTTTAGTTG
>NC_051412.1:4705695-4705920 GCF_015228065.2 Penaeus monodon
CTTTGAGCATTATACCCCCTTCCTCCTATCTGCTCTAGTGCCACATGATCAGATCCTTAACGTAAACAATAGCCAGTCACAAAGGCTTTCAAAGAAAAAGCTCTGTTGTTTAGGCCGTGATCCTTTCGCGGACGTTCAAAATGGGAAACGGGGGAAAAATATGTGCTTCCCAACTAGGAGGGTTTGTGTATCATGTTACTGGATGTCAGCGGAGAAAACCGAGAA
>NC_051412.1:4706000-4707053 GCF_015228065.2 Penaeus monodon
TTGACTACGCGTGGATTTTAACACCATATTCCGATGCCCTTACCACCTCAAAACTGAACAAACTTTGATTGGTAGTATTCTTATTGGTAATACTTTAATTGGTAAAACTTGTGTATCTTTACCCTTATGTAACACGTTTGAATAACAGGGCTCGTTTTCTGTTCTTTGGAAAGTTTTAGCTCCTCTTCCTGTCGTGAAAAGAAGAAACGATAGCTTTAAATGGACGTGAAGATAGCTTCCATTCGATGATCTATATGAAAAGAGTTTGCTTTTTCTGTTCTATACTTCTCGTATTACGCAATTTCGTCTGACGTCTATAACCTCCTGTATTTTTTTAATGAAATGTGTGTCTCAATAGCAAACTTTTTCACCTATTTTCTTATCTATATATTTTCTTATTCCTCACTTATTTGTTTGTTGCCTTAATTCATGTTCGTTGTCTACTTTTATTCATAATCGCAATTTTGTTAGATTCAGCTGTTTGTTTTTTTCACTTCCCTATTCCTTTCTTCATTGACATATTATTCCATATTATCATTGATCTGCACTTTTGCCTGGCATTGCAAACGACACCAGGCCTCTCCAGTATGGCCCATTTAACCAAGCAGACATTGAGACACTGGTACTTCGCTGCAGACAACCAGACCTCCCTAATACTGTTCTAAATCACCCTAATGGGTAGACTGAGCCTAACATGTTACCCTCAAAAACTGCCCCATTAGTCGCAGGAAGATTGTCTAACCATAAAAAGGGGAGGGAAAATGGGGAAAATTATTATACTGTGTCTCTGTGATTCGAAATTTACATTCGAAGCTTCGGTGTCTCTCATTCACTTTCTAGCTGTTGTAGCTCTATATGGTTAATTACTTAAGATTTTATGAATCCCCAAATGACTCGTTCGAAACATCGATCCACATAGACTCTGGTCATTTAATGATGCGTCCAACGTCATATAATAAGATTATCCTAATAGCTATGCCATATGATGAAATGACTTCTACTAATACCAACTGCTCGGGTCACGCTCTCATAATCTTATTTAGCTGGTTATTC
>NC_051412.1:4707251-4707548 GCF_015228065.2 Penaeus monodon
GTCCTGGTGTATGTACAAGTGTAAATATAGATACACCCAATACCATTATTTTTAATTAATTATTATTTTTTTTTTTTACATAATTGAAGTAAGAAAGAATCAATTAAGGATTTCCATTACATTTTTGTTTGTTATAATCTCTCCTGACTGAAGCAAATTACGTAGACTCCAGAACCACATCAGTTCCCTTGCGTGTTACTTAAGTTTCACGTGACGGACATCGTTGTATGCTACGTTCTTATCGCTTTGAGTGCTCGTTCTCCTCGTGCGGGAAATGACAAGGGAAAGGAGGGGACA
>NC_051412.1:4708150-4709008 GCF_015228065.2 Penaeus monodon
TAGATGGATATATTGATAAATAGACAGATATAAAAATGACACGACATATAGATAGACAGTAGGCAGAGCATACGTATCATACCTAATTCTCTCTACGAATAACTTAAGCCTGCTGACTTCCTAGGCGATTAATTACACGCTCTACTTGTACCTGCATAAGCTTATATATGGAGTGAATTAATGTACATAAACTTCAAGTCATACTAATTAATGACGAATAATTACGAACAAAAGTCCTTTTATTTTAGTGTGACGTTCCATCATGTGTGAGTTTAAACAGCAGAGCGAATGTCCCCAACCAATTAGGATAACTAATGATCACAAGGGTGTTGTGTATTCATGTGTTTGTGTGCGAAAGCGTATGTTTGCATAAATACTTTCTATGGCTTGATAACACAACTGTATTTATAAGATAATACAGGAGGGAGACTGCAGCTATGAAATATTTATACATTAGGGAGGCAATGATTGCAAATAGCGTGGAGATTAAGTGTTAAAGTCCAACGTAATAATTAAAATGGTTGCAGGTTTGCAGTAATAAAAAGGCGAGTGAAATAATTTGTAATGATATGCCATCACGTTTTCTAACAAATGATAGCAGAATAATATACGTATACAGTAGCTGGCCCTTCCCTTATTAACTGTTATTTCGATTAGCCTGTTAAAAAGATTCAAATGGATGGAACATTAATTTCCACACGATATGTAAACACACGACATTTCAGTGTATTTACCATTTGCCGCATCAAGAACAGCGAGAAGCCATAATTGCTCCGTGTTATTTTTTGGTATTGACTTTAAATGGGCTCGACACAAATGCCAGTCCATAATGTTGTACGTAAAAATGTAAATTATCCA
>NC_051412.1:4710281-4710985 GCF_015228065.2 Penaeus monodon
CTGCAATTATAATCTTGAATCACGCGATAAATACCTGAATAATTCAACTCAACACTTTACCAATGCACTTCTACGGAATAAGGTCGTGTATATTGATGACTACCATGGGTAAACATGGAAGAGAATTCACCTCAAGTGAATTAAAAATGTTTTTTTCAAAAGTCTACATTTTGTGTGTATTTTCTCACGCACAGACGTGTTGGATGCGATCTGGGTTGTCTTACACCTCTCGCCCGCCACTTGAACACAATGAAAAGTTTTTTGAGGGATGTTATGTAAACAAAACAGCAATTTTGTGAGAGCACTTCAGGGGCCTCCATGTCTACGTTAAAAGGACCAAGCACATGCATGCTAGAGAAGAATTTTTCGTGGTTACGTACGTGTTTGTTTATGTGTGTGTGTTATTGTGTAATGAAAGCTTTACATGTGTCCGTGTTTAAAATAGCTTAAAATCTAGTTTCAATCGGCGCTGTGTCAGCCTGGGTAACATGATCTCTTTGTTCCCTCTCGACATATGTGAAATACATGAAGTGCGCCCGGGACAGCCACACACACGCACGCACATGAAGTTTATTGCAGAAGGCGTGTATGAATGTCAACGTCTTGATGTCTGATATCGACATTTGGCATAAATTCAACTCTCTGAATGATATTATGACAATCGAATATTTTTGCAGCTTGCTGACAGTACAGACACAGACGTG
>NC_051412.1:4711190-4711305 GCF_015228065.2 Penaeus monodon
ATCACAGGCTTCTGAAGAATACAGACAACCTGGTAGAACAGTTATTTCCCGCATTTTCCGCTACTAGATCAAATTTCTTCTTTTCGTATAAGTGCTTCTCCCGTTCCCATTTACT
>NC_051412.1:4711362-4711551 GCF_015228065.2 Penaeus monodon
GTGGACGAAAGATCGATGCCACTGCTATCTATACCCTTTTATGGATAGAGGCACCTAGCTACATTACAAGCAAATACATGTACCCGAAAAGTCTGGGACAGAAAAACTTGCTAAAAAGGAACAAGAATAAAAATGGAAACTATAGAAAAATAAGAGCAACTCTCGTCCGTAAAGCGAAATAATGACAGA
>NC_051412.1:4711751-4712437 GCF_015228065.2 Penaeus monodon
GACTTTTTTGAGCCCTCCACTTTGCCTCACTCTGTATCAGTTTCCGCTCGGCTGGCAAAGACACAATAAATCTGAAACAAGAGAAATAGGCTCATGAAGCCGAGCTGTTGCGAATGGCACGGCTAACATAAAGCTGAAAATAACTATTGGAATAACCGAGAGAATGGTTGATTTGATTGAATAGTGAAGAAACTATTTTCACTTAATAACTAAAATAACTTTTCGTACATATAAAGCAAGGGTTAACTGTTTTTGATTAAATAATACATAAGTAACAACTGTTTTACTGAATAACAAAACTATAAATGACATAAAAAGTAAATCAGATAAATAATTCAATTACTGAATACATAATGAAACTAGCAGTTAACCTTGCATAGCACTAACTAAATGACTAGTTGCATTGTCTTTCGGAATTAATAACTTTATTGGTTTGTCAAGTAACAGAAAACTATTTCAACCGATTAACAGAGAGTACTCCAGGTGTTTGTGCAATGCCGGTGAGTGAAAAAGAAAATAAATGCATCTAAGATTAGAGAAAGATTGTGAAGCACGTGTATTTCCTACAGCATGAGAAAAAAACAAGAAAAAAAGGGGGAACTAAAATTATTTTTACAAATAATGGTAACAAAGGCGAAGATAAATAAACAGTAAGCAACAAGGAAAATGTAGGATATAATATTCTA
>NC_051412.1:4712788-4713024 GCF_015228065.2 Penaeus monodon
CTAATGATGTATAGTAGCATGAGCCCTTACTAAGAAACATTTATAGACTCTATTGTTCAGGCAAAAAAAAAAGACCTTGGCATAGCAGGCAATAATCTTAAGTGATCCTGGTGCTTCTTGTACAATATATGATGAAAGGCGAATGATAACTATACGTACCCCTAATAAACGTATGCTGGGGCTTTGGAAATCGATATTTTTTTTATTTTATGTAATGGGTGGGTGTATGTCTGAGT
>NC_051412.1:4713088-4713320 GCF_015228065.2 Penaeus monodon
TTGGCGGGGAGGGGGCGGGGCTACAATATATGTTCAGCCACCTTCCATTACGAGACTAATTACGACACTAACAACCTTGCGCCTCAATTTCCACAATATCTGTCTATTTCGGTTTCCCTCCGCGTTAAGTGGATTCTACTTAACCTCAAGCCATACATAAAGGCAAGGGGATGTTGTACGAAGCGAAACAAAGGCTAAGGTTCATTATGAAGAGCGTCTTCCAAGGCAACGT
>NC_051412.1:4715343-4715751 GCF_015228065.2 Penaeus monodon
GCCGTTTATTGATTGCCTGATATTAATATCGATGATAATAGAAATAATAAAGTGATAAATATCATTGTCACTATGTCATTGCTATTATTAAAATTCCCATCACTTGTGTGTGTGTTTATGTGTATGGAAACACATTCAGATACACGTACAAACTCACA
This sequence comes from Penaeus monodon, assembly GCF_015228065.2. Taxonomy (NCBI): domain Eukaryota; kingdom Metazoa; phylum Arthropoda; class Malacostraca; order Decapoda; family Penaeidae; genus Penaeus; species Penaeus monodon. The sequence goes on from NC_051412.1 coordinate 4,715,502, forward strand.
TATGTGACGATATTAATGACCCTAAAGGTTTATAAAAAGAAAATACTCTTTTGAAATTAGAAATGTAAAGCCTGATTTCTTTATAATAAAAAGCATATCTTGAGGGAAGGAAATGTCCACGAAGTAATTTCATGGAAGAACATTGTAACTTTTAGATAAAAGATAGACAGTAAAAAGAGGGCGAAAGGGTAAGGGGAAAATAAAGAGAATGGGGGAGGGGGGGAAAGGATGGGCGGGTAGGGAGGAAAGA
>NC_051412.1:4715837-4716556 GCF_015228065.2 Penaeus monodon
GGGGGGGGGTAGAGGGTCAGAAAAGAGAGAAAAAGAAAGGCGTAGAGGGGCAGAAAAGAAAGAAAGAGAGAGGAGGGCAGAAAAGAGTGAAAGAGAGAGGGAGAAGAAAACAGGCAAAAAAGAGGAAGAGAACAAGAGCAAAACAAAGCGAGAGAAATGAAAGCGAAAGAAATGAAACTAATTCTCATAAGACTAACAGGCTGTGTTGACACTTTGAAAATGTTTGTAGAGAAAGAAGCTAAAAGGGAAGGAAAGAAGGGTCTGGAAGATAATGAGGTTGGGCGATAATAAGGACGAAAAGAATAGAAAAGAAAAAAGAAATGGAATGAGGGAGAGGGAGGAAAAAATATATAGCTAAATTAAGGAACAAGGGTGCAGGAGAGGAACGTCGAAGCCCATTACAAAATAGTGAGGATGTGAATACATGAAAAATGCATTTCAAATTCAAATATAATCATGTACTGGATTTACTATGGAATAGTTACCAACAACTTCCTTTTTCATTAATACCCAAATTAATATTCTGATCATATTCTTATCCCGGTGGAACCGTTATACATTTCTCGTCTTGAAACTAATACGTAATAGCCTCTGCATCGTATTAATCTATCTTTGAGTTTGCTGTGGAATTCAGTCGCAGAAAGTTGCATGCTTAATGTTTTAGGCTGACTGATTACTGGAACAGTGACAGTGAAGCTTGCACGTGAAAACTGTAATAT
>NC_051412.1:4716889-4717008 GCF_015228065.2 Penaeus monodon
GTATATCTTACACAACAATATTCCTTATCTGGACAATGATAGACGTCCCGACCGTAAATGTCCTCGTTAGGGTAATTCACAAAAATTTATTGCAGAACATTATCTCCTGATATCGACTA
>NC_051412.1:4717903-4718369 GCF_015228065.2 Penaeus monodon
TGGATCAGGCAGAATTCCATTCTTGGCTTCGTAAAATGGTTATAAAAAGGAAGAGAAGGAAAAAAAATACGCAACTATTTTATGAAAACTTTTTCTGTTCGGAAAGTTTCTTATATATAAGGGAGCATTAATCACTTTTTTAATATTTTTGGAAATGGGGAGATGCATTGTATATTGTAGAATTCATGTTTTACAGTAGCAAAATCCAAGTTGTAGTTATGTTGACAAAGAGACTTTTAAAAGGATTCAAACTGAAAATGCTATTTACACCGAATCATTGTAGGACAGACAATAGTGCTGTGGTTAGTGCAGTTGAAAATACTTGTATATGCTCTTTCTTAAAGCAACTGAACTAAGCGAAATAAGGTAATATGTGAAAAAGAAATAAATGAATGATTATGTATGTGCCGAATAAAACGTCTTAAACTCTACGGTCTTTCACCCCAGGTTTCACTTACATCTTGGC
>NC_051412.1:4718406-4718502 GCF_015228065.2 Penaeus monodon
ATATTTCATCCCTTCCTTTGTGGTAGCATATGCTTACAATTAAAGTCAAAGAAACAGACTGAAAAGGGATTCTAATAATGAGGTGATCAAGAAAAC
>NC_051412.1:4718696-4718900 GCF_015228065.2 Penaeus monodon
AACGCGAATGGTGATCAAGATGTCATGGAGCAACACGAACAATTAATTTTGAGTCTTTTTTGCTGCATTTTTTTCACAGTATCAATACAATACTTTCAATATAAGTATTAAGATATAAACCTCTTTAAATTCTTTGGCTCATTCCTTCATAAGTGGAGATCATATTTGCTAAAATTTATGTATAATGATTTCATTTCATGTGGT
>NC_051412.1:4719392-4719527 GCF_015228065.2 Penaeus monodon
TACTCAGACTGCACATTTACAGCACTCATCTTATTAACTTAATTTATGATAGAACACGTTGTGCGGACCCATTACTGCTGAATCTTATATTCCTTTCAATTGTATATACTCTCTCTTACAGAAATGTGAAAACGT
>NC_051412.1:4719632-4719720 GCF_015228065.2 Penaeus monodon
CCGATGTGCGCTGACCTAAGTAGCCGGCACAAAATTAATAATGCAACACATAAAAGAATAATAACACTAAATACGAAAGTTTGTTGTA
>NC_051412.1:4719806-4719889 GCF_015228065.2 Penaeus monodon
AGAAACTCCTATGATAATTTTCTTCATGGTCTACTGCAACTGTAATATTCTCTTCTAAATATCTAGAAACTCTCTCTCTCTCT
>NC_051412.1:4720097-4720305 GCF_015228065.2 Penaeus monodon
CAGCATCATTCATAATTCATATTATCCATTAGGTACGGCTTGGTCTATGTACCGTTTGACAGCTTTTAAAACCTACTTATATCCTCCAAAAATAGGTTAAAATATCATCCGATCTATATCATGATTTTTTTTCCCAACACAGGCTTGTGCTGAATAAAACTGCTGATCTGTATCCAACAGATATCGTTCTCAGCTTTGTTTAAAAGTT
>NC_051412.1:4720504-4720928 GCF_015228065.2 Penaeus monodon
AGGTACAAAATAAGCGTCTTTCTATCACCGTTTAAATTATTTTGTGTTAAACTTCCTTAGAGATTTTGCTGTGACTATCTGATATGCATTTGTACATAAATACAAAAATACAATAGAAAAAAAATACCATAGTGCTCAATATATACATGGGTGTCCATTATAAATCTTAAAGTAATAGCCCGCAGTGGCAACACATGTATATGGTCTACTGTATTTTAGAACATACCATTTGTTCAATACCATGATATGCTATGTATTGTTCTTATGCCAAGGATGACAAAAAAAAAAAAAAGCTTGAATAGCTGACTTAAAAAAACGCTTCCCTGCCAACGTATTTTTTTTTTTTCACTTTCTTTTTGTAGAGAAAATAACGGTGTTAAAAGTGGATATGCAATTCTTTTTTTCCTTTCTTTTCTCTTGTCTA
>NC_051412.1:4722431-4724480 GCF_015228065.2 Penaeus monodon
ATTAAAATTTCTTTATCATCGCACGCTGCAATAACCAATAACCAGGCTATGAGTTATATTAACCCTCTTTCTCAGCCTTAATATCTCCTTCTCTTCCTCCTCCTCCTCCTTCATCTCACTCTTATTCTCTTTTCCCTATGTGTCTCTTTCTTTCTAATTTATCACCTGCTCCTTCTCTTCCTCCTCCTCTTCCCGGTTCTAAAGTTTTCCTTCATCTTACTCTCATTCTCTCTTCTTCACTTGTCTCTTTCTCTCTAATTTATTATCCCCTCCTCCTGCTCCTCTTCTTCTTTCCCGTTTAATCTTCTCTCCCTTCTTTCGGCTCCTGTTTTATCCAATCGTAGTCCGTCTCCTCTTCCTCCCGTTCATCTTCTCCTCTATATCGCCTCGTATTTTGTACCCGACGCCACAAGGGGCTTTTGAAACGTGACTCTATCCTTCTTTTCATTCTATCCTCTTTTCTTTTGTTCCCCTCTCCCTCTCTCGTCCATCTTCATTGTCTTCACCTCTTCCTATTCTAGTTTTTCTTTAATCTTGTCTCTTCTTTTCCTCTCCTTTCACCACCTCTGACGATGACCTTTCCTCTTCCATTTCTTTTTATTTCTGTTTCACCTCTTTCTTCTCTCCGTCTTCTAGTTTTTCATTATCCTTTCTTCCTTTTCCTTCTCCTTTCACATACTCCTCATTTCCTGTTTTCCTTAAATTTTCTCCTTTCTTTTCCTTTCACCTCATCTTTAACCTTCCTTCCTCTCTGCCCCTTTTCTTTTTTTGTTTTGCTTCTTCCTTTCATCAGCATATATCTTATTCCCTAAACGCTTCAACCACGGCCCAATCCTTCCTCTCCTGCCTATTTCTTTTTCTTTCATAATCTTCCTATTTTCTCTTCGTTCTCCTGTTATCCCTCTTCCTCTTCCTCCCATTCCGTAAATTTGGTTTCTTTATATCAAGCCTACTCTTACTCCTTCCTATTACTCGTTATTTAGTACTCTTTCTTTTCCTCCTCTCCTCCTGCTATTTTTCCCTTCTCCTCCGTCCCTTATTATCACATATTTCACGTCTCTTCCCTTTCTTCCTTCTCCTCGCCCCCTTCCTCTCCCCCTGCATTTCATCTCTTCTCTTCCTTCCCCTTATCTCCCCTTATCTTCATATTCTTCCTCTCCCCTTGTTTTTCTTCCTTCTCCCTCTCTTCTTTTTCTTCCCTTATCATCATATATTTTACTTTCCCTGCCTTTTTTCCTTAAGCTCTTTTTCCATCATTTCTTCTCTTATCATCAGATATGTCATTCCCTCCATCCTCCTCCTTTCTCCTTCCTTCTCTCTCCCCTCATCTTTCTTTACTTTCTTCTCCTATTCCCCTTCTTCTTCCCTCTCCCTTCTTCCCTTATCATCATATTTTCTACTCCCCCTCCTCTCCCCCTGGACTTCTTCTCTTCTCTTCCCTTAGCTTTATTTTCTTCCTCTTGCCTTTCTCCTTCTCCTTCTTTCCTTTTTCTTCGTACCTTAACATCACATATCCTCTTCCCCTGCCTTTCTTCCCTTCTATTCCCTTATCTTCATTTTCTTCCTCTCCTCTTGTCTTTCTTCCTTCTCCTCCTTCCCTTATCATCACAATTTTCACACCCCCTGCCTTTCTTCTTCTCCTCCTTCCCTGTCTCTTCTTTCCTTATCATCACATATCTCACTATCCCCTCCTCCCCCTCCCCCGCCACGACAGCAATTTTGACCAGGCCTAACCTACCGAGAGCTGCCGGGCAAACAGCGTCCCGGGCGAACGACACGCTGAAATGAGAATCTCCCTGAAATAAAGTCTTGGGGAAAGGAAAATACCGGTTTCGAGAGGAGGCAAGGAAGGGAAGACTAGGATATTAAGGGCCTCTCGCTCTGCTATTCCCATCGCCTTAACCTGATGCCGAAGGTAGCCGATATAGAGTAATAAAAGGCTGATGCTATTCCTGGCGGTCGTAACTATACGTGTGGGCGGGGGAGGGGAAGGGGGAAGGGTTCTCTGCGGTACGTTCGTCGTGTGCGGATTTTCTGTCAGTCTATCTG
>NC_051412.1:4724615-4724762 GCF_015228065.2 Penaeus monodon
CCCTGTTTACTGATTGTGTGGTTTCTTGATTTGTTAGGTAATTCACAGATAAGTTTTATGAGGAATGTGACGAAAATTATGGGTGGAGTAGGCATAGTGAAAAAAGCAGATGATTTGATTTTAGTAATGTTCTGTAGTAGATATGTG
>NC_051412.1:4724898-4725094 GCF_015228065.2 Penaeus monodon
TACTAAATCCTATGAATTGTGGTAAATTTCAAAGATTTGGGTAAAACGAAAAGCTTTTTGATATCAACGTTTTAAAAGTATTTTGTCGTTTTACAGACAGGCCATGTAAACCAAACGAACACTGCATATTTCTGCATACTGAAAACTTGCATTCATTTTTGTTCATTTATCTTTAATTGTGTAATATGAATAAATA
>NC_051412.1:4725195-4725560 GCF_015228065.2 Penaeus monodon
AACATAGAGACAGAAAGAGAGAAAGAAAACGACAGAGGAGAATCAGAAAGAACGACACATAAATGACGTTTCCTTTATTTCTTTTCCTTCCAAATCTTTCTCTCTCCCTTGTTAATGTTCGCTCAGCCAGCGGGTGTATGACGTCTACCCTTTTTCGCACTCGACCGTGAATAAAATCTGAATCCAGTTGCCACTAACAATAAAATATAAATCCGTGTGTGGTTTTCCTCCCTTTTTCAAGTGTCTTTCTTTCGTTCTCAGTGCATTTTTCTTTTCTTGTCAAAATTTCAGCAATATACACTTGCATACGACACGACAATTTCATGTAAGAGGGGGAGGGGGGTGGTCATTTCACCCCATCTTGG
>NC_051412.1:4725603-4726070 GCF_015228065.2 Penaeus monodon
AACTCTCACACACTTTCAGGTCCACATTTGTGTACTGGACACGTTATTTGCATACTATATGTTACTCTAGAACGTTATGGGATGTGATACGGCCTCGTGAAGCACAGGTGAATGTTATTGCAAAAGGTCAAATAATAGATAAGAAAAAATATTTTTCTTACCGATATCATATACTTCCTTGCTAGAGATGACTTCTTATTACAAAAATATATCGCTTTCATCACCAATATCATATCTCCAACATCATTGCGGTCATCATAATGGTGATAGAAGTGAATATAACAATGATATAGTCGGTAATGATGAAGATAATGAGATAAAGAATATGAGAAGGAAGAGAAAAACGGAATAACAACAGGATATACGAAAAGAGGAAAAAAATATTTTAAAGATAAATAAACATGACAAAAAACTGTTTAACCTCTGTAATGTCCATAACAACCAATGTAATTATTTACAGTACAGTG
>NC_051412.1:4726159-4726312 GCF_015228065.2 Penaeus monodon
TCATATTCAAATAGGTTGTACAATTTACTAATGTGAAATGTTAATGCTCATACCTCATATTTAACAAAACAAGAATGAAAAGAGTAAAGTACATTTCTGGTTCATTAAATGTATCATGGGAATTCAGCGGTGTTGTTGGTTTCTTTAAAATCA
>NC_051412.1:4727889-4728077 GCF_015228065.2 Penaeus monodon
CTAATAACCATTAACATTAAACCAACACTAACTACAGCCATTACAAGGAAAGGTCAAACAGCCCCAAGAGGAGGGACGCAGTTGGCCCAGCAAGACCTAAAACAATAAAAAAGTCATTTTGTTTTCCTCTTCGCACTTAGAGAAAAGGGAGGTACGTAACTGTAGGGATAATAGGAAGACAATCTAAC
>NC_051412.1:4728156-4728429 GCF_015228065.2 Penaeus monodon
TAGACTACTGACAGGTATAATTAAATAGACCACCATATCAACGTTACAATCGCTAATAACAATGTAATTAACGATCCATAACCCCCCAAAAGAAACAATAATAACTGAAATCTCAAAGCCTCAGAAATTCCTTGAATGCAAAATGGTAACTACTACAGACAAAGTTTTAGCCTTACGCGCACATTCTGGGAAGGATTTCATTTTTCTGCTGCTGTTTGAAATGGCTCTTTGTAGGGCCTTTGCTGAGATTATAGCTGTAGTAGTATGATATAA
>NC_051412.1:4728476-4728613 GCF_015228065.2 Penaeus monodon
GGCAGTGATGTTGTTCTCAAAATGTAATTGGTATTTATCGAAATTGATTTTTAGAGAAGATTTGCAAAGTATATTAGGTGAACTAAAAATAAAATGCTATTGAAAATAAAATGAATTAAAGGCTAGAAGAAAGGGTA
>NC_051412.1:4728697-4728774 GCF_015228065.2 Penaeus monodon
GTAAAGTGTGACTCGCGCTCGTGTGAGAGATAGACAGAAAGAGGAAGAGTGAATGGGTATGTAGGCGGTAATGTGGT
>NC_051412.1:4728935-4729249 GCF_015228065.2 Penaeus monodon
TGAGTTAGAACTAAGAATGTGGAACAATTAAGTGTAAAATATTTCCCCTTACAGTACCCCAATGCTTCCTACAAATTTTTCGCCAGGATTACGCTTTTTTCTTCTTCTTCTTTTTAATCGCCTATACGTTAACACAACCTGGTTATCCTTTAGCGCATATCACAAATTACATTAACGTTAATTGTCTTCACACACCCGTACCTTGTTTTCTTAGTGGGGGGATGACGGAAACGGCCATCACGGTGAAATAGGGAATCCTTTCTCATTTTTCTTCCTTAATGAAGATTGTCTTTCTGGTACCATTTCCTTTTCTT
>NC_051412.1:4729342-4729632 GCF_015228065.2 Penaeus monodon
GTATTTCGACCCAGTATATGACACATGAGACCCGTTTTCTTTATGTCCATCTTTAATAGATATAGAAAATGGGGCGTGGGTATTTTGTCGACTTGTTCCCTTTAGACAAGATAGTCGGGAATAAATAGTACTGTGCGGTGCCGTTTCATTATCATATGCCTCGCGAACTAGGACAGGACCTGCGTTTTTTTCCTAGTTGCTCATTAAAGAAAAGAAAGTGATACCTGTAGCACACGCAGCATACGTGATTGGCATAAAAATAGGTAAAGCGATTTATAGTAAGAAAAAAA
>NC_051412.1:4729726-4730432 GCF_015228065.2 Penaeus monodon
TCTCTTTCCCCATTCCGAATGCCAAATCCTACCCGCACAGGAATTCACTAAGTAATGAGCAACAAGGGTCCCACAATGCGTAATCCCCGCGTGTAAATGAACCCGCTGTTACAAATCACGCCAGTAACCACCAAACGCGTATTTGGTTTAGCTGGAAGTTGTTCTTTCACAATAACAACAACTGGTGAGCTTTTGTAATTAGCCTAAATGCCACGCGGCTCGACGACAGAATGCCTTCCGCGTTGATTTTGATCTCGGCAACTTGTTATTGTCGAAATTAAATGTTCCAGTATATAAGACTTATTATAACTGATATTACCCAAAGGAGAGAGAAAATGAGTACTTACTTAGGTCAAAAGCAAAATGTAATCAGCATAAATGTAATATATGTTTTATGCAAAGCGGTATCAAGACAACTTAATCTTTGCTTAAGACTCGGGGCTCCAGGCTAATCAAGGTCTAAGTGTAACGGAGATTTTGCCTCACAAGGCTCATTAAATAACTGAAAATCCTCGTTATACCATATGCTGGAGATAATGAAAATTATCCTCTACGTGTAGCTGCGCTTTAATTTCTTCGTTAGTTTGGCAGAGTACAGACAGAGTTCATCCAAATGTCCTCTCGTAATTAGGTCGGATTTTGTGGTGCAAAGAAAATAATGTTTTTATTTTTATTTAATTTATGGTTAACCGTTTCCTGTATTCTA
>NC_051412.1:4730561-4731065 GCF_015228065.2 Penaeus monodon
ATATCTGCAGTAAAAAAAAAAGTCACAGTATTTAGAATTTTTCAGTTTATCTGGCAATGGACAAGACACACTTAATCACAACCGAAGAAGTATCAAAACTAACATCATCCTTTTGAGAAATCCTCTAGGAAAACCAAATATATGACAATATACACATAGCCTTACAGTATATAGTATTCGTTGATCTATTAATCCTGTCATAGGATCTTGTCCTTTCCTCTTCATGGAAAAGAGATGCTAAATACCGAGGAGTGATTCCTGACACTGACAGGATGTAATATGAGGTATGTGCATATATCACATAAATTATCGATTTTCTATAGATGGAGAGGCTCTTGCTGACGTATAGTGGAGGACTCCTCTGTACTATGTTGGAGAAGAGAAAACAGGAGGAACAAAATGTAAAACTATGGAGAGGAATATGAACATATAACTTAAGCAATGTATTATTTTTTTCCAGGAAGTATTGGATACAGGATGTGTACTGAATTATAATTAAGCACT
>NC_051412.1:4731391-4731683 GCF_015228065.2 Penaeus monodon
GGGTATAAAGGATGTGTATTGAATTAGACTTTGATCCAGCACGGAAATGCCTCTTCATGAAATGTGAAGGAGTGATGTTACAAAAATCAAAATATAGAATGATAAAACATATCTCGTTTATTTTTCCGATTATTTTTCTTCGCAGGAATTATCATTGACTTCCCTTGCACCCATGATTGCAAATAAATATTGGATGGATACCAAAGGACGGAGTGAAGATTTGATGTAGGATCAGTAACAGGAGTAGAATTTCATTATATTTACTCTGATATCTGAATCACGCACATGCAGC
>NC_051412.1:4732954-4733131 GCF_015228065.2 Penaeus monodon
TCTTCATAATCCCACACATTTACCCGTAACGATGGAGGTGTGACAACCATACAATAATTCCTATGTACGGGGAAGCGAAAGCGAGAGGGAGCGGTGGCGGTGTCCAAGGCTCCCGGGATTACGTAGAACTATTAATATACATCAGAGAGAGAGAGGAGCTCCTGACACAACGCCATA
>NC_051412.1:4735038-4735770 GCF_015228065.2 Penaeus monodon
TATTTAGAATCAAGACAACAGTGCTCTATTTTTGACGTAAATTTACCGCGTTTGTAATACAGATTGATTTTTTTCTTTTTTAGTTTTGAACGGTCAACAAATTGACCTTTCAGAATCGTGCAGTATTTTAACTTCTATTGATAGAACGAAAATATGGAACAGCAATAATCTCGAATTCCGTTAAATGTCATTTTTTCTCGGTGTTTCTATTATGCCGCTGCCTACATACCTTTATCAATTAAAATGCCATACGTTTTACAGGCTTAGTACAACACATTTCATATTACGACATTATTACTTTTTTGGTGGGGGGGGGGAGCTTTGCATGTACCTATTGTTATTTCTGTCTATCTCTCCTTCCTTCTTCCTTTGTTTTATATATTTTTTTGATCTCTTAGTCTTCATTCTCTTGATTTCTCTCATTTTCCTCATGTTCATCTTACTTTTTCTCTCCTTCCTGTCATATTTTCATTAGCAAATTTAACATGATTAACATCTTCATCGTCATTATCATTTTAATGACCGAAATGATCATTGTGAAATCATTTTGAAGATGAAGAAAGCAAATGAATGCAATGTGATATCAAGCCGACAATGAAATAATTAAGCTTTCTTTATGACTCTTTCGGACGTATGGTTTTCCATTACAAACCCATTCGTCTGTATGTATGTTGGGAATAACAGAATTATCCACAGATACGTTACCTTTATGTATATGAGTAGGACATTTTC
>NC_051412.1:4735917-4736100 GCF_015228065.2 Penaeus monodon
GGAAATTCTCAAAATAGAAAAGGGGAGAATCAAAAGGGTTACCACACTCACCTTTTATTCGCAGTCGAGTACGAACTTTAGTAGACGTCATACACTCGCGGGTGGAACGAACACTAACAAACGTTAACAAAAGGAAACAAAAAGAAGCAAAGAAAAAAAGACAAAGGGAACATCATTCATGTG
>NC_051412.1:4736453-4737201 GCF_015228065.2 Penaeus monodon
AGTCCTCACTAACAAAGATTTACATCCTGCCAAATTATTCGAAGTAACTGAAACGAACAATTTTTTTTTCATTATCCACTCTACCAAATACTGGAAGTGTGGGGGGGGCAATATTACTCTGATTTTCCGTGTATGCACTGGCAACTGTGAACAAACTTTGCCCCACAAATATTAGCTGTTATGGTCCTACTAATTATAGTTGTGGCCATGCTATGTGATTAGAAATATTGTTATGTAAATATTTTTCCTAACTTTAGGACAATGATTACCATAAATACATCCATGACGTTTGCACGCTTGAATATGAATGGTTTATTTACATACGTGAGTTTGTTGTACTATAATGTGAATTTGATAATTCGTTTATTTATATATATGAGCCTTTGTATAGTAATATTTCTACAAAAACGTCGGTTCATATAACCAAAAACTTTAACGTGGTTACCAAAGATTATTTTTACACATGACGTTGCCCTATACTTTTGAAACTTTAATAGGATTAAGAAGACATGATTAGATTATGTAAATAAATGGTTTTACTTAAGCAGAACAAGTATGTTGAGTAATCTATCTTTAGGCAATATTACGTGGTCGAGATTGCGAAGTGGGGGGGGGAGTGGGGGGTCATAAATCATACCTATAGGAGGAATGGGTTTCCGAACAGTGTTTAGTACTAGCGATCCTTCACCTTTAATTTCATTTACATGTTAAATATATCCCTCCTCAGGTGTTGTTCTGTTGTTTGTTA
>NC_051412.1:4737297-4737989 GCF_015228065.2 Penaeus monodon
TTGTTCGCTATATTTTTCCCTCTTCTTCCTTCCTTTGTCCCCTTCCCGTGTTTCACTCGAGTGGAGTAGGTCGAAATCTCAATTCCCCTTGCTGTCTGTGTCACTCAATCGCTTTCAGACACTTTACCTTGGATGCCAAGCTACACCTTACTTGACATAGCCCTTGACGAACCACAAGAAAGAGGAAGGAAGAAGAAGGAGAAGAGGAAAAAAAGAAAGAGAGAAAAAACGGATGCAACATCGAGATAATTACAAAACAGAGACACGGAGCAAAGGAGGGAGATAAGAAACATGGGACAATTCGAATAATTGTGTGGAGATGGGGATGGGGTAAAATATATTAATGAAATACGTGAATGGAAAAATCGAAAACGAGACATAGCAAAGGAGATATGAATGTGAAAAAAACGAATAAAAGAACATAGCACAGAGCAGAATATGTGAGCTACGAAGAATGGGGAATTGAAAACCAAACAAAGATAAGGGAGACGAACGGAAGAGAAACACAGGAAAGGGTGTGGAAAGAATGAGAAAATGCGAGGAAGACATCGAGGAATTTAATCATGATTCTCTTCGCTGATTTAAGCCTTGGCCTGGTTGGAACCTTTTTACTTTCTTGTTTGTTTGACTTGTTTTATGTTTAGATCTTGCAGGGGCTGGTGATGCTCGGGCAATGCCAAGGTGAGGAGAAA
>NC_051412.1:4740130-4740569 GCF_015228065.2 Penaeus monodon
CCCTAGACCTCTTTGCATTAAAGGCGACGTTTCCTGTTGGCGGATGAAAAGGAAAAGAAAATAAGATCACTGCAGAAGCCGCGAGAGAGTGAGGGGGACTCACAGACAATAGGATTTAACTAAGCAGACTGATCTCCTTCCAGCCGCTGTTTCAGCCGTGAGCGAGAAGGCATACCAGGTCTTTGCTTATTTGTTGTGTAATTTTTGATTTTCACAGAAGGAAAGGTAAAAAATGAGGTCTTTGTTGAGGTTCTTTGATCAGTCTGTTGAGATGGCATCGATACTGCGATAATCTGACCTCAAGGAAGATAATCATTATGTCATTTTCGATTTGCGGGAATGTAATTATATTCAGAAAGATTTGTTCGTACGTTTAGAAGAGTTGGTCATTTATCTTATTCTATCATTTAGTTTATCTTACCTTTGTTTTCTCAGAATA
>NC_051412.1:4742037-4742609 GCF_015228065.2 Penaeus monodon
GAATGACAGTAACACAAGCTTTCTTCTCTACTTTTTTCATGATTATGAAACATCTACCATTGCGCCAGGCTCTTGGCTTTATTCCCCACGCTCTTTAGATAGCGCCAGGCTCTTGGCTTTACTTCCCCACGCTTTTTAGATTGTGCCAGGCTCTTGGCTTTATTCCCCACGCTCTTTAGATTGCGCCAGTGAGTTGCAAGCAATGAAAAGGAAAGGTCTATCATCTTTATTACTCACCTTCTTGCCCCTTTCGTACCATTCTCTCTCCTATCTTTTTTCCCTCTACCTTTCCTACCTAAGCATTATTGTGCGGAAAATCCTATCTATCGTTAAGAAAAAGCGTATATCAGCCTTGTACTGTGGTGGTAAATCTATCTGCAAAAAAAAATGGAGGGATGGGAATATTTCAAAAGACCGATGCGATCAAGCAGGTTTGGTGCCAGGCATTGGACAGGCAATATTTGCTTGCTCTGGCTCATTCTATATTATGTCGCATTCTTTGAGTATTATGTCCAAGGAATGGAATTTCTGTCAGTGCTTATATTTTTGCTTCCTATCGATCCTTCCATTGG
>NC_051412.1:4742855-4743098 GCF_015228065.2 Penaeus monodon
TTTCGGAGATAACAAATTGAAATAGAGAAAAGAGGGCGAAAAGGGTTACACGGTTTTTGCCAGCGAAATATGAATGGGAGAGAAAGGGAAAGAGAGGGAGAGACAAAAGGGGAAAGGAAAAAATATAAAAAAAACAAATCATGGGGGAGAGAGCCTAGGTACAAGACTGGAGCTTTGGAAGAAGATTGAACAGAGGGCGAGGCAAAATGGATGAGGAAAAGAAGAGAACAGGGAAAAATGCGA
>NC_051412.1:4743317-4743393 GCF_015228065.2 Penaeus monodon
AAGTAATGAAAAGACTAACACGACACTGTAACAATAAGAATATGATTCAGGCTGCTTATGACAAACATTGTACATA
>NC_051412.1:4745529-4745734 GCF_015228065.2 Penaeus monodon
TTTTCTTTTCGCGTGTTTCGCCAAAGCAAACGACTCGCCAACGCACGAGTGCTGAGGGCAGTTTTTTTGGCTTCATCACCAGCCGACGCAGTTTGGGGCCGTTGGTCATTTGGTGGTTCTGCCTCCCGCTGTCCACCACCATTTCGGAGAGGTCCTCCGGCCTGTCCAGCTGCTGAAAGATCCAGATGAACGCGCTCATGTTAGT
>NC_051412.1:4746121-4746391 GCF_015228065.2 Penaeus monodon
CTTACCCTAAACGACGTGCATAATCTTGTTGGGACACACATGCACGGCAAAAACCAAAGAGCTCCCCTTCCCCTGCAGTGAGTCGGTCATTTGCGAACATCCAGAGTATCAGAGTCTCATCATTTGTATTTTATAGGGTCATTAAGGACCACGAGGACTACTAATAAGCTTTTCCTGTCATATGGGAACTTCATGATGGAGGGTCTTTTTGCAGGGGAGACACAGCGCCTAAATCCCCTGGAAGCGATCGAGCGCAAACATATATACGAC
>NC_051412.1:4746498-4746899 GCF_015228065.2 Penaeus monodon
TACATAAGCAAACAAACACATTTCTCTATGCAAAGGCATTCATTCAATTCATTCCGTATCCTGCAAGCACGCACTGATATAAACTCTGCTCCCGCTTCTATGCTTCGCTTTTCTCTCCGAGCTAAAAGAAGAAGGTAAGTAAGTTTCTTAAGCTTTCAGAAAACCATTTCACGAAAGCAGCAGTTCGGCGCGTTGACTCCAGAAACATTGTCACATATTTTGATATTCTAGCGAGCGAGGGCGAGAAAATGTCTCGCTCGGCCCGATATTGTGTTGAAGATTTATGCTAAGCTTTGCTTTTTTTGTTGGTAGAAAAGAAGTTTTTTTTTTTTTGGGGGGTGGGGGTGGAGAGGGAAAATACCTTTGCTGAATGATTTTATTTTGTAATATATTCATCTATG
>NC_051412.1:4746981-4747058 GCF_015228065.2 Penaeus monodon
GGGGAGTCTATTTTTTTAGATAGTATTGCTATATTTCGTGGTGAGTTTAATAAATTTCCTAAACGTAGCGACACATA
>NC_051412.1:4747275-4747479 GCF_015228065.2 Penaeus monodon
AACACTACAAAAGCACGCACGCTTATACATGCATGTGGGTGTCTTTCGTCACGAATACATGCGTACCAAAATACCTCTCAGGTTTCAAAGAAAATATCCTTGACAACCAAACTAACTCACATGACGCGTCCGAGAATAGCAACTGCAACATAAAGAAGATAAAACAACAAAGGAGTCCAAAATGGATTTACAAAACGGATTGAA
>NC_051412.1:4748367-4748748 GCF_015228065.2 Penaeus monodon
GGCATGACACATTAACATACTTATAATGTCTGTATCGATATGGATATGTATTATCGGGCAGATAAGTTTTGCATAGAATACAGGAGTGTTTTAACCGATGTTGTTGTTAATATTATTTTTGTAATAATAGCTGCTGCTAACATATCGTCGGTAGCATTGTTAAATTCTTCCTACGTCATCATATTTCTAGATGTTGGGATATTTAACCCCATAGTGATAATTGTGAAAATAACATAATAATCGTGTCTGATATGATTTGGATCGCTATAGTGTATAATCATCAACTTATCACAACTGTTACCATCATTTGCATTATTTTCCTATATTACCACTAATGTCCTTAAATATTTTCATTTTACCTCTACCCGAACCTTGACAGTG
>NC_051412.1:4748902-4749181 GCF_015228065.2 Penaeus monodon
TCTGTTCTCGCAGATACGCAGAACAGTTTGAAACACCCGGTGGAACTGATCCGGAATTACGAACTCTGAAACTCTGATACGGTGACAGTGCCTTTAATAAAACCCTAACTACGTTACAAAAGCCTTGAAATACAGAAGAACATACGAATCTCATTTGCAGCACTAAAGGGTTCTGTCTTGCCTTTGTCCACATGTGTTTCAATAAATTTAGGGAGTATTTGTACATAAGGCATAAAACTATCTATTCAACGTTTTCTTGGCATTGGTGATTCGTGAACG
>NC_051412.1:4749483-4749904 GCF_015228065.2 Penaeus monodon
CAGCGACTAAGGGTCTACTGAATACATGCAGAAGAGTAATTATTATTGAAAAGGTAAAAAGGTATTTCCTGGGAAATCATATTTTATACCAGTATTATGAGTACTTTCTCCTTGGATCTAACTAGCAAATGTACTATTGCTGTGTTATAGGAAATGAAAACACGGAAAAAAATCAACGCCATATGATACCTAAGAAGTTAATCGAGATAATCAAAGGTTTCAGTATTATGGTTTTCAGGTGGTGAGTGCCTTTACTTTAATCTTAAAAGAGAAAAAAAATATGACCAAACTTTTTCATAATTAGCCAATTATCAATACTGAGGAACAGGTTAAGGAAAGGATGAAAATACTTTGAAGAAGTCCTTTCATTTAATCTTCTCTTGTATTGTTTTTTTGTTTGTAGTGACGAAACTGTGCAGTT
>NC_051412.1:4750031-4750251 GCF_015228065.2 Penaeus monodon
AAACAGTGCAGTATACTTTCCTTACTGAATGCTTTTTCTTTAATCGTAGAGTATAAGATCACTGACAACCATTTCCATCTACCGTCGGTTCCCGATTATAATGAACAAAGTTAAGTTCTGAATAAACATTTTTAGGTAAACTTTTCGATCATATTTTCTTTTTCAGTTTTCTCGGTTAGGGTAAAGTGGCGAATCTGTGTACTTATCGACTGTTGCTCTC
>NC_051412.1:4750343-4750633 GCF_015228065.2 Penaeus monodon
GGTATACGTGGTTTAGGTTACGGTTAAAAGGACTTCTAGAACACTCAGCACTAGTTCGAATTTCTTAAATGCTGACATTAGAACACTGTTCTAGACGATCATACCAGTTTAGAAAATAATGGAAAACTGAGTGAGTTTACAATCTTGTCAAGAAATAACGAGAAAGATTAATTGATGCGCATTGTGATAATTTTTAATAATGTGCTCATTTTCTGTTCTGCAAAACTTAAAATCTGTAAAATCATGCGAGGTAAGTGAATTGGCGACTCGTGAGACTGAAGCATTTGTGG
>NC_051412.1:4750733-4750858 GCF_015228065.2 Penaeus monodon
TTGGGAGAGAACGAGCCTGGGATCTCACAATCACTAAGTGCATTGAAAATTCTACCAGAAATGGGTAACTTCTAGACATGTTCTATGTATGCATAAATGTGTTATCTGGACGAAATGCGTACTTC
>NC_051412.1:4750934-4751237 GCF_015228065.2 Penaeus monodon
CTTATCTACCATGGTGATCCCAGAGGGGAGAAGTCGAAATATTTGTCATGTTTCTAACCAAGAGTGCAGATCAGCACCAATCCCAATGACTCCCACAGAAAACGTTCTTTTGCTACCTTGCGTTGATCTTTGCGAATGTTAAGAAACCAATCGTGGAGATGAGTGACGATTTTTTCCTTAGTCGGGCATATTCCTTGACTCCGAGTCTGCTTAAAGTAATTTTCCTGGTTATACGAAACAAGATTTAAGCTTCGTCGAAGTCGCCCTGTCACGCCCCGTCTTAGAGCCTTATGATACTATAAT
>NC_051412.1:4751263-4751430 GCF_015228065.2 Penaeus monodon
TTAAAAGATAATATCCCAAAATTCATACCTACTAGCGAAAGTAAACAATACATGCGGACTGTGGACTGATCGCAGCAATGTTGTGAATCCCAAAATCTCCTTAACAAAAATTCTTGCGCCAGCTAGCTTACTTTCGATATACTTAAAAGAGTTCTTGTTTTTCCTGT
>NC_051412.1:4752215-4752373 GCF_015228065.2 Penaeus monodon
GAAAAAACAAGAACTCTTTTAAGTATATCGAAAGTAAGCTAGCTGGCGCAAGAATTTTTGTTAAGGAGATTTGGGATTCACAACATTGCTGCGATCATCCACAGTCCGCATGTATTGTTTACTTCGCTAGTAGGTATGAATTTTGGGATATTATCTTT
>NC_051412.1:4752417-4752705 GCF_015228065.2 Penaeus monodon
GGCTCTAAGACGGGGCGTGACAGGGCGACTTCGACGAAGCTTAAATCTTGTTTCGTATAACCAGGAAAATTACTTTAAGCAGACTCGGAGTCAAGGAATATGCCCGACTAAGGAAAAAATCGTCACTCATCTCCACGATTGGTTTCTTAACATTCGCAAAGATCAACGCAAGGTAGCAAAAGAACGTTTTCTGTGGGAGTCATTGGGATTGGTGCTGATCTGCACTCTTGGTTAGAAACATGACAAATATTTCGACTTCTCCCCTCTGGGATCACCATGGTAGATAAG
>NC_051412.1:4752822-4753171 GCF_015228065.2 Penaeus monodon
GAACATGTCTAGAAGTTACCCATTTCTGGTAGAATTTCAATGCACTTAGTGATTGTGAGATCCCAGGCTCGTTCTCTCCCCAAACGAAGGTCACCAATTCGTATGATGAGGTCAAAGGTCAGATAAAATCAGCCAGGTAATGCTCATAGACATTACTTGTCTCGCACCATAAGCGTACACACTACAGTGATGAGGCCGTACATTATCTCATTTCTTCTTATATCCGTAGCATGGCTGGTTTCAGCTGCTCCATATATTTCAAAAGACTACAGTAATGAAAGTCCTGAA
Source organism: Penaeus monodon (assembly GCF_015228065.2). NCBI lineage: Eukaryota > Metazoa > Arthropoda > Malacostraca > Decapoda > Penaeidae > Penaeus > Penaeus monodon. The sequence continues at coordinate 4,753,111 of NC_051412.1, forward strand.
GATGCCATCAAAACATTCCCAGTTGGATATATACAAACTGTACATAATGGTTTGATTTTAT
>NC_051412.1:4753234-4753330 GCF_015228065.2 Penaeus monodon
AGGTTTGTGTATATACCGATCCATATTCAAGTGTAAATCCTAATCAATTATTTTCGTTATATTTCAAAAGTAACCTTCAGCCGTAAACAGTGAGGT
>NC_051412.1:4753669-4754211 GCF_015228065.2 Penaeus monodon
ATTTTCATAACATACTTCAGTTGTTAACAATGAGGTCACAGTGTCTTTCTTCTCCAACACCCTGATTTCTATGTGGTGGTCAAACGGCTTAGAGACAGGAATGTATGCATTTGCACACTTAAAGTTCGTACACCCATGTGTATGTGTATGGTATATCTATACAGAAAATGTCTGATTAAATTAGATTTTGAATTAAAATATGAATGAACAAACACGCCTACATACGTATATATGCATATCATATTATATATTAATGAGAAAGGTTATCTACTATTAAAAACAAACGAAATTATTTAACTTTCAATCGTTAACATTGAGGTGCCAATCCCTTTTTTTTCAAAAGGCTTCTAGACATGTGTGTTTTACAATATGTAAGTACGTATACATGTTTATGTTTGTATACGTATGGTATATTTGCACACAAATATTGGACTTAGATATAGAAATATGAATCAATAAAATACACCCCTGCATCATATATAGTGAAAGGTTGTCTTTTATTGACGCGAACGCAAAGATGTATTATTATACGCAGATACATT
>NC_051412.1:4754268-4754455 GCF_015228065.2 Penaeus monodon
CAATGTGTGTATAGGTACACATTAATATTTATTTACATTTTATATGTATATAAGTTTGTTAACATTTGCAAAGGCAAAGTCATTAGAATCGGTACTGATATATATGAACATGACAAATATTTCGACTTCTCCCATCTGGGGTCACCGTGGTAAATAAGGCACATACTTGCATACATAGAACAGAAAC
>NC_051412.1:4754612-4755067 GCF_015228065.2 Penaeus monodon
ACGAAGTCACCAATTCATATGATGAGGTCAAAGGATAGATAAAATCAGCAAGATGATGTTTCATACGCATTACTTCTCTTGCACCATTAGTGTACACACTACAGTGATGAGGCCGTACATTATCTCATTTCTTCTTTATCCGTAGCATGGCTGGTTTCAGCTGCTCCGTATATTTCGAAGGACTTCAGAAATGAAAGAGTTAGAGATGCCATCAAAACATCACCAGCTATCAGAGAGAAAAGGACGACGGTGGTGCCAAAGTCGGACAATTTGTCGGGCGTATTGTCTTGACCACGGTGATAGGTGTAGCTTATGCTGGCGTTGGAGTTGCTGTTAATAGCACTTCTCACATGCTTGGTATCGGTTCTGTTATCCAAGTGGTGGGGAAATTATGACACTCCTCTGGAGAATCACGCCCGTTGTTGTATAAAATCATGGAAATTGAATAAATAATA